>NW_027107180.1:90593-117623 GCF_000696795.3 Halyomorpha halys
AAAAAAATAGTTTACAACTATTTATTTTCCAACGTTTCGCCCCACTTTGCAGGGCTTCATCAGGGCTAAAAAGATACAAAATGATACAATGATAAGAATAAAAACAAGTAACAATGGCAAGAGTAAAAGTTTCTTTGTAAAAATACGTTAAATATAAAGCTAAAAAAGTAAAGGAGATGCACATAAAACAAAAACAATACGGGGAAGGAAAAAAAAAAAATAGAGATAAAATAAACGTCATGAAAGAATAAAAAAAATAAATAATAATAATGATATAAAATGATAATAAATGAGCAAATAACAAGTCAGGACAACCTACCTGTTCAAAGGAATCGATTGAACAGAAAGAAACAATGAAGCGTGGAGGAGTGGGGAGGAGGTAGCCAGCAAACCGTTTAACGGCTTTATTTCGAATTCAAATACGTCGGGTATACAGGAAGTAGTGATATACGCGAAATTTTTACTTGTTTTTATTCTTATCATTGTATCTTATCTTTGTATTTTTATTCTTATCATTGTATCTTATCTTTGTATTTTTATTCTTATCATTGTATCTTATCTTTGTATTTTTATTCTTATCATTGTATCATTTTGTATCTTTTTAGCTCTGATGAAGCCCTACAAAGTGGGGCAAAACGTCGGAAAATAAATAGTTGTAAACTATTTTTCTTTCTCTTTTGACCGCAACCCTGACCATCTTCTTATATATCAATTTTTACGGTCAACTATACATATATAAAATTAAATAATTTATTATATTTTTTTGGAAAATAGAATGAACTGCCTTCATGACCATATTTTAAAATAAATTTCGTCTGAAAGGAGGAAATTGAACTCAAAGAGCTATTGCTTCTCCAATTCTCATAATTCCAAGAGTATTAGGGACTAGGTGTTTTTTAGTTTGTAATCTGCAGCAATGTGTCTTTACATAACAGACCAAGGAAAAAAATTAAACGCCTCAAGTTATGTGATTTTACGTTCCAAACTAGAATAGAAATAAATTAAAAACTGGCCAATACTCAATTTTTTTCGGAGGCTCTTGCTACGATTTTTTTGGGATCTGTCTATAAGCTCACAGCTCACCCACGAATGACCCTAGAAATTCGACCCTAATACCCACTATTTCGGTTCAAAATGGTTGCCAAATAAATGTTTTAAACGTCCATATATCTGTCATGTATGAAAACTGTTTCAGTACAAATGCGCAGATTCCCACAAAAATTACGCTATTAGAAAAAAAATATATAAAAAATAATTAAAGGCGTCATAATATGGGTGATTATCCAAAAAATAAGTGTTCAGCAGAATTAGTTATGGGTTTTATGCATCAGGTTAAATATTTTATTCAACTGCTTGAATTGTATACATCTGTACTATTGTAATAAGAGAGCCCAGGATTAGGGCAGGACTCTAATCCGGACCACTCCATAATCCGAACCACCCTTTAAAAATAAATTAAAGAAGTATTACATTTATACATACATTCAATAAAACTGTATTATCAACACTTAACATGCTGAGGCTTAAATAATCTGGTTAAAATACCAATACCTTTTATTTAAAATAAAATCTAAGCTATTTATTAAAATTTGGAACCGTATTTTTTTTTTAGTAGTTTTCCTATAAACGGATACGATTAAACATTTCATTAATTAATTTTCAGTGCGAAATAATATTGCTGATAAATTGATTTTTTATTTAAGAAGTTATATTTTTTTCAGATTCGTTAATCCGAATTTTCCTCTAATCCGAACTCCTTTGGATTTAACTGGTTCGGATTAGTGAGTCCATTGTATTTATTATTTTATCATCATTAAAAGTTTCCTTTTTCACTTTTGGATCGTTTCTTGTGTAATTTTCTTTTATTTGGGAGTAAAAAAAAAATTATGCTACTAAAAGTATTTTTTTTTTAAACGAAGATGTAAACAGTTCTCATTCTTTTTTGTTATTCATTTGCTGTTTTTTAAAAGTATAATTAGGTTACTACGTTTAATTGAACATTTCTGGGAAACAGTAACATTTTATTTAGTTAACCTCATAATTGTGGAATAAGTCCAGAATAACTGCACTTGTGGTGCTTCTGAAAGAGAAAAAAAATTATTCCATTGTGCAGAACTTACATTTTCAGCCCTATGTTGTAAACTCGTAAAGGTGTAGTTCACAGCTTTGGTTGAATGAGCATGTAATATCCGTAAACAGTATAAAAAAAAAAAATAGATTTAGATTCATTCTTTGTACAATGATCACGAAAGATCTATCTTTTATGGTAAGACAGTGTTTACTAAACGTTTTGTTTCCTCGTTCTAGAAATTGTAGGTGGCACGTACAATATATAGTTTCTCCATATTCAAAAGCATTTAAGGTAAGAACAGTTACAAATGCTTACAATTTTTATCTCACGTTTTCTACCTTCTAGAATTTTCTTCTTTATGTTTTTTTTCATTTGTTATAAGTATATTTTTGCTTTTTTTTTTTTTTATTTCCATATTTGAGTTTGAAGGCCCCATACATTAAAGGAGGTTTTAAACATGTTTCCACTCTCTATCATTTTTATGAGCCTTTTGTTCTCCTTAAACTAGTGAAAGATATTCAACTTTGTGAAAAGCCTTACTAGGATTTTTTAAATTAAGATTCTGCTTATCCAAAAGTTTAAATTTCAAATTATACAAAAAGGATATTTTAACAATATTTTTATTGACAATTAATAATAATAATAATAACTCATGATGGATCACGGGCTCAGTAGTTTGTGAGGAAGTACTGATTTTGGAACAACGGCTATACAGGGAGGTGATTTGTTCATCAACCACTAGGTTTTTCCCAATTACGTGTACCCACTTCATTGAAGCGAGGTATGCCCCCAACACAATAAATAATTATCTGCCACACCTAGCTATAAACCTGAGTTCTTGAAGTTTGTATTATTGATTATTACAAAAATTTATTATTATTCATTATTTTTAATTAGGATCAAGAGTAAAATAAAATAGTAAAAAGATAAAAGATAATATCAGTTAAAAGTTTTCAAACCAATAATGTATCTTTATTAATTATTTTAAAATCATTGGCTGATTGCATCGTTGTTTTGGAAATAAAAGTACACTTTAAATTAGTTTTTAATAAAAAAAAAAATCTGTTGCGGTGTGCGCATCACACAACATTCACTTACTGGCCTTCTTTGATTTGAAATAAGTCCTCGCTGGTTTCAGTACAGAAACTATAGCAGAAAAACAAAAGTTTACCATTTTTCCAACATTTACAATTTGTTCCTAATCATTCGTTAAGTCTTCAATTGGTGTTCAATCAATATTCAAAATACTTAGAATGATTTCATGGAGAGATCCTGTCAACTAAAAGGCTCCTTTATAGGTTAAGTGAAATTAAAAGTTATTTATTTAATAGCTATGGTGACGAGAAAACGTTATCACGCTCTCAAAACCGAAAATCTCTTGCACATGCAATTGAGTTGAAACTCTTGTTTCAGACCAGACCTTTCGTTTAAGCCTTTCTCGTAATTTACCAAAACATTCTATAATTATCTTCATTAAATATTATTTTTCTAAAATCTTTTGCTTTCCAGTGAAATATATCAGGGATGGCCATTATATTACGTATATACTGTACATACACTATCCCTATCCATATAAATGTATTTAAAAAAAAGATCCTCTTATCTCGTTAAGTTTACTAACAAATGATTTTATAGTTTATGTTTATCCATTTTTAATGAGTTGTAAGAATGTGAGATGGGTGATCTTTTCAAATAAACTAAATTAATGATACTTTTGACGAAGAATTTTGGAACAATCACCATTTATGCCCTGTGTCCTACTACTAACCTACTACATTTTGTACTGTTTGGATATTTTAGGAAATTCCGCTCATATAAACTTTAGTTTTTAGCTTCAGTACTTCATTCGATATAAAAAATAAGTAATTTGTTTTATATATAGTTGCTCATGATTTATACAACCATGACATATATTCTATTTCGCTTTATACAGTCGAAGATTTATATTATGAGTGCTTTTAAAAAACAAATCATGAATATTCATAAATGATGCATCAGAAATTACAAATGCACAAGTAGTTCTTTTAGATCTAATCAAATAGGTTTACTTATATTGCGATGTCATTTTCAATACCGATTTATCTTTGATTGAACAATTAGGTAATATGATTTCGAAATAATAACGAAGTCCTTAACTTCAGTTCGAAAAGTTTTAAGTGAATAGGAAACTTCATAACTGGGTCACTCTTGTTTGTATGTTATACTCGGCATCCGTACTTAAAGCGATATTTTGTAGAATAAAGCTGGTTAAGTTCAATCGTAAATAAGAGAGATTGCCCAAACTTGGTTTTTGACGCAATACGTTTTTAGTTACAAGATTGTGATTAGGATTTAATGTCTGAATCAGAATCAAGGTTGGATAAAGTTTATATAATTCCAGTAATATGTTCAAAAAATGAAATTTTTATTATTATTTGTTTTGTAATTTTACATACGCCTTTTGGCATGTAGTGTAAATGTTTATTTTAGTCTATTCAACAATCATCGCATAGAATTAGTATGAATTTGTGGGTGGAGAAATATTCCAATGAAGACGCTCCTGACGTAATACATCCACTTAATGTAGCAGATCCCTTCTCCAGAAGACTGAAACTTCTTTTCGGATTTTGTGATAGTGCGTCAGTCAGTAGTGTTTGTACCAGTAGGATGAGGTGTACTGCGCGTGTGTCATGACATGTTTTGTACTATAACCTTTCAGGAGATATAGTTTTTGATTGATTCGAAAAAATATTATTTTTTGTAAGATCTAGAAATATTTTTTCTAAAAACTCTGGCACTTAGTACAGCCTCATAAGCACATACAAAAAGCGTAAGGAAAACCACTATGAGTAATTTCAGGTACTAAGTCGTTGTCGTTTTTGGGATACAGCGAGGGATTAGTATCTAATCTTATATGATGAAATTATGTTAAAATGGGTTTCCTAGGATACGTTCACAGAACATTTTCATAATTTACGTGACTCCAAAGTCCAACTTTTTGATAGTCTGAATTAGATTAGTTTATTTGTAGAATATCCTTGACCTTTTAAATGAGTGGTCATAATCTTCCAGGAAATGTATTGTACTGTAATTTCCCAGATATCCATTTTAATAAGTTCTTTTTTAAGATTCTTCTGATCAAAGAATAAATTTTAACAAGACGTAAAAATAAGCAGAACGTCTTGATATCAGATGACAATATTTCACGTGGCTGTAATAAAGAGCAACGTGCTTAGATATGCATCGTGTTGAGGAAGCTGCATTAGGCTAGAGGATTGTAACGACTAGTCTATCTTGTTTACAAAACTCAGTGGCTATTGGGGTCCACCCTTTTGGCTATAATAAAACCGCTGGCTGGCGGCCAACATCCACGGATCGATCTCGGAAAAAGAGGAATTCTGTCTACGTCACTTTGTCTTACCGTGTATAAAAAAAACTAATAAAGAAAACTATCAGAAACAGAATATTTATTTATCCTGATCAGTATTCTTGATTTATTTATTTACTTAATTTTTAGGTGCCGTATACAACTACAGGGTTAGAAGCACCGTATTCTGGATTTCGGGTTACATTTCTTGGTACAGGTTGTTCTCCTTTAGGAACTTAAACAAATTATTCCAATTTTCTGGCAGTAAGGCTTGACGTTGTCCCCGGAGGCCAAAAGACGTTCTCAATGATTCCAGCCGCGAACAGTGTTCCAGGATATGCTCAATCGTCAGGGTACATTTACAACTATAACATGTCGGTGAAGGATTTCTTTCAAGAAGGTGCTTGTGTGTTAATCTTGTATGTCCGATTCTGAGTCGGATTCTGATGCATTTTTCACAGAGATTTTCGATGATTGGTGGTAGAGGTTGAGTATCAACAAGTATTGTTTTCATTTTATTTGTTTCAGGTACCTTGGACCAAAAACAGCGCCATGCTTGCTTGCATTGGGTCAAGAACCGATTTATGGTAACCACACAGCGCCAAGTTACAATTAAGCACTGGAATTGGGCACATGCTTCTTTTGCAGCCGTGTCAGCCAGTTCGTTTCCCCTTTTACCTGCATGACTGGGGACCCACAGAAAATTTACTTTTTTATATAATTTTTTGATTAAAGTTATGATGGAAAAAACAATGGGGTTATACGAAATTTGAAAATTTTGAATAGCCTTGAGGCTCGAGTATGAATCACTACAGATCACAATGGAGGAGCCGTTTACTTCATGTGCTAGCGTTAATGACAAATAGATTGCATATAACTCGGAGGAAAACACTGAGAATGTGGGGGGAAGACTGTAACGGATGGTCTCCGCAGGTAGAACTACTGAACAATCAACATGATTAAAGTATTTTGACCCATCAGTGTAGATACATGTAGATACAGCTCTGGTAGCTAGAGAGAAGAGTTAAAAAACCTTGCTTGAGTACCTCAGGAGGGTTGGATGATTTGTCGATGGATTCTAAGGTGAAATCAAAATTGGCTATTTTGTTTATCCACGGAGGTAATGGATTGGGGAATGATAGGTATAACTTAGTTTGGGAGCGATAGAAATTGGGTAGGGGAGGAAAGGTGGAGAGGCGACTAGGCATTCTGTAAAGCGAAACATCAATGTCTTGGGTCGTTTTGAGCCGACCTAGAAATTTCAGCAAAAGGTAGTGCCTGTGTAGTTCTCGCGGCCACTCTTGGGCCTCCCAGTATTTTCTTTGAGGCATCCCCATAAACTTCGCAGCCGTAATCAATCACAGGTCTTATTTACTATTTACCACCGATATATCGTGAGCAGATGGGCCCTGTCACATCCATATGTTAAACTGGAAATTACTTTTAGAACATTACATGTTTTTGATAGGTTGGACAACAGCTTATCCACATGTAATTTCCATGACATCCTAGAATCAAAGACCACCCCAAGGTATCTAATTGAATTTGAAACATCATAAAATAATATAGATCTTATTCATAATACACAATATGTGATAATCTTTGTTGGGTTTTTTTGAGGGGGGGATGGATTCAGTGCTTAAAAAATAAAAGATACCCGGTATTAATTCATCTTAAAATTTATTTGCAATCAGAAACCTTATATAATCTATATTCCAAATAAATTTTACTGAACCTATATAAGGCTTTTGTTTAAAATCTTCTCCGATACTTCAATAAATGTACCACGTTAATCTTGCATTTTTCGATCTTAAAAGAAGAAGACTTGATTAAAATTTTCTTTTGAATCATTAGCATAATAGCCGATTATAATAACCCGATAAAGGAGATTCGGTAGCCATAAATTAAATAATTTCATAAATAATTTATTAGAGAGACTGTCAGTCATGAATTATGTTTCTTGGTCGACTAAGCTGGACTACTTTCTGCTCCGGCGGTCTGTAAGCTGGGCCCAATTATATTCAACAGTACAAGTAGCACTTAAGTTGTTTTATCACGGAACGACAAAAAGATAAAGATTAAGAAGTGTCTTTGCACTACCTCCTATTGATTCTTATCTATAGTAGACATCACGAAATAAGGTGGGAGGAGATTTTTGTAATGTTGTCACACTCATTCCCAATACAATCCGCCGTTGGGCGCGCACGACATATATCTTTTTCATTAGATTTCATAATTAACAAAGGTATGACCCGAGTAATTAGGCAATTTTAGTTGGTGATATTCTTGCTGAGGCGCACTACCTCTTTCCATCAAAAAAGTTAAAACAATTGGCTTAAAAAAACTTACTTTATTACCACTAAGATTGTTCTACGAAGATTAAATATAACTAATCATTAGATATTATTGAAAGATTACTAAACAAACCAACATTCTAATTCATTACTTGTTAACATCTAGTTACGGGGCAAGTATTCATTTGAATATGAGTCAATAAATTAAAGCGTGAAGCGATAAAACTTTCTTTTTTTTTTATTTAATGTTATTGACAACTGTATACACATATATACAACAAGTAAATTTGCTGTAGGTGACATAGTGACATGATACAAACATGTGGAGAATCTAACCACTGATATAACTCGAATAACATTTCTAGAGGAGATGACCTGGAGGCCATCTTCTTTTCAGGCGCCTAGGAGGATTATTAGGTAGTGAAGGAGAAGTCAGGTTAGAAACGAGTTGGTTTGGGTGGTTGGGAAGTTTGTTATGGAAGGATTGATATCTGGTTCTGGCCAAATCGGCAACATAGGGGGCATTGAGGTCTTGATGAATGACTTGATTTGTGACAAAGTAAGGAGCATTAAGGATTTTACGAAGGATTTGGACTGTAAGGATTGGATTCGGCAGGAATTTGATGGTTTAGTGGAGCCCCAAAGCTCAACTCCGTATGTCCAGATACGCCTTATAATAGTCATGTAGATCAGTCTTTTGTAATGGATTGGCAATTTAGACCGTTTGTCTAATAAATGTTGTAATAGTCGGAATAGTTCAATGACAATAGGCATGTGTCATCGGCATACATGGTGAGGATAGTGTTAGGATGGGTTGGGATATCAGCTGTGAAAACTGTATAAAGGATAGGACCAAGTATACTACCCTGAGGCACACCAGCAGACTGACGGAATAGGGATGAATAAGCGCTGTTATAATTTATTTGAAATAATCTGTTGAAGAGATAAGAACGGATAATGAGGAAGTATGTAGGGGATTAGGAAATTACGGATCTTGTATAGCAGTCCTGTATGTCAGACTCGAACGATAAAATCTTAAAAATTCTCTTCCTCAGAAGTATACGACGCATAAAATCCGAATTTGCAAACTGAAATATCTAGTAATTATGGAATCCGTAAAATGGATTTATTGGGAGGAAATTGATAATAAAAAGCACTATTCTTCATTACAAAAACATACTTTAAATCCGTTACTTGTGTTCGATAAACTCTGGTACATTTCAAATGTTTACAGGAATTAAGTACCGAAGGATTGAAATCCCATTCTATTTAGCCAATTATGATGAAAAAAAAAACATTGTTAGTTGTTACAAATCATTATCCATTTCTGAAACCAAAGTGACCATGCCGATTTCGAGAAATTCTAGATACTAGACTAGAGGAATAGGCATGGGAGTGACGAACCTACCCCGCGAAAAAAACACGTCAAGAGACGCACGATGTATTAGGAAATATATCGCGCGAAGACTTAGACCTCCATGGTCTGTTGCCCATATAATAATAATAATAATTAATAGAACAGATGAATCACCATAACATACTCCTGGTGGCAGTTACATTGTTTAAAACTACTAGGTAAAAAAAAAAAAATATAAGAAATAATAGAATAAATTATTTTGACACTAAATTTGAATTGTGTTAGGCTTAAAATAGGTTAATTTGGATATGTTTTTGACAAAATTTTCATTATTTTTAGTTAATTTCAGAAGTCAATTTTTGTTTTGTTTTTATGAGCAGTGCTTCGCGATTTCGCCGCTTTAGACAAGCCTGTTTCATTCACACATTTCATTATACAAGTGCATCGAATGTTACAAAAAATAATTCTTTAATTTGGATTGATAGTTTGTGATAAAATTTTTGAATGTTATTTGAGGTATTATTTTTTGTTTTACTTTTCTTTCACCACTACTTCTTTTATTTATCTTTGAATATATTTTAATCTATTTTTCTTACTTATGTGTGTGTGTGCTTTACAATATTGGTATGAATGCAGCCAAGAACATCCGTATTATTCATTATTCTTGTCTGTATGCGGAGTTATTTATCAATTCATAAATAAAAACTTTTTTTGTAAGATTCTGATACATTTCTCTTACCACTGATCAAGATAATCAACCTAATATTGTAAAAGAGCCCAATAAGAGAAACAAGTCAGTAATTTCACCAAAATTTTTGATTGATTTAATGAAAACTATAATTGGTAGTCAAAATTGATGAATCTACCAAGTATAGGTAGGTGGATTAAAAAATATCGGCTATTTCTAAAGCTTAAAAAAAAAAACTGAATTTTTCATTATGAGTTCCATATATTAAATTTTTTTAACAAAACTAGAAAAACCTAATAGAACTCTGTTGAAGGCCAAAGAAAGATTTATGTTTAATCTAATTTTTTTTAAAGACCTGTGTCAACTGGAAAGCATATTTCTTTTATTATTTTTTCTAAAGCCCAAAATCTACCGACTCGACCTCGGCTTCAAGGCATCCATCTTGGATGAGATAAGAATTAAAAGGTGTTATCGACCACGCATATCGACCCCTCCTTCCACCCGGCCATTTGTGAGTAACTTTCTTTTTCGGTTCATCGAGTTTCCTTATTTTTTGTTTTCTAACCAACTCAAGTAGTGGAAAATTAATTTTTTTTTTTGTGGAAAGCAAATTATTTTAGTTTTGTACATATATATATATATATATATATCTTAATATTTTTTTACTTTATAATTCATTCTTTTTTTCTTTTTTTTTTATGTAACAACAGAACTCGTATTTTTTTTTATTTGTTTATATTTTAATTTTATTAAATTGTATATCATTTGAACGTAATTTTTTTATCATTTCATTTTGCTTTTTAATTTTTAATATATATATTTTTTCTTATGAGGTTATTTTCAGGTCCTCCGTGTTTTATTAATCGCCTGAACCAGCGAACATTTACTCTGGAGAAGATAATTTTTTTTAATCGTGAAGAACCCTTCGCCCCAACAATTTTGTTTTCAGTATCATTTCGGTTCTATAGGGGATTTTTACTTTATAGTTCTCCGTCTATTATTTTAGAAAATATATTGAAAACTACCACTTCAACAGGGATAAGTGTCAAAAACTACTTTTTAATTCCTTAAACTAGCTTTAATTTGAATGCTGGTTGACATCTTTACGTCTAATGTTACCTAATGTTTCATAAATCAAAACTATTATCTTAATAACTAGGAATCAACTTTATATGAATTTATTTTGTCAAATATCATAAAATGTACTACTCTTACTAAAATAAATATTGTAAAGTACTGTATTATACATTCACCTAGCTTTAATATGAGTGCCTATAGGCATCTGTAAGTCTTATGATTCTGGGAAACTATTGAACTAAATAGCTCTATTAGGACTCATATTTTATCAAAATTAATGTACTTTAAATGATATTATATTTGGTTTTCTAGTGTTGTAGTTTTAAAAATATGGAACTGCGAAACAAATTTTTAGTCATTTTTCATTCCCTCTCACTATACTTAGTAGTTTCATAAATTTTTTCAAGTAATTATTCATAGTTTAAATTAAAGTAGTCTAAAATTAGGGTGAATTAACTGACTTTTTTCGACAAGGTTCTTGTGCTATAAGACGTAATACAAAGCCACTAGATGTTAACTGTTTGAAGTTGGACTAAGTAAGACAGTTATCGGGTCTGTATTAGTTGAATGCTGCAATGTTTATCTTTCGCAGTGACAACTCTCTTATAACACTGTTATTCCTTCCTGTTCCTCGTGTTCATTAGTGGCCCAAGGAAGGCCCTAGTTCGCAGGAACAATAAAACAAAAGGAGCGGTTATTGAATGGTAAGCGGCTAATTTATTTTGATGTTATCATCCTGGACAGATCCCACTGCCTCCTTTCCCCCTTCACTCCTCTCCAGGAACTAAATCTACTTCAGGGCAATAAGAAAAACTAACATGATTACTGTCAACTCCTTGTTATATATAGTTGTACCCGTTATATATAACTTCTTGTAATATATTAGTTTTGGCATAATTGAAAACGTCTGTTAGTTATCTGATTCGAATTTAATATTTCTCAGGTATAAGTTTGTTATGAACACGAATTAACGTTTAGTATGATGGAAGGTTATCGTCTGATTTAGTACGTTAGTTTATTTTCTTCTAAGAATGTTCTATCATTTATATATTAATATCATAAAAATAAAACTGGTTAAATATTTTCACTCACTCTAGCAAGAGTAAGTTAATAAGTGAAATAGCTCATATTGCTATTTTTTTCCATACTTGTGTAGTTAAACATGTTTAATTATGATTGAATATGTTGTAATGCTTTATTTGATTTTTTTTTTCATTTTCGATTTAATTGAAAAAAAAAATTCCGAACAAATGGAAGCCCTTCTTTAATTCATAACTAAAAAAGCATAACAAAAAACAAAACAAAAACAGAATGGGTTACAAAAGATAGAGTTGTTAATTTAAAGTGGAAATTGAGGGATAATCGTATATTAGGTTTCTGTAGTACCTTTAACTTATTTTAATTTGTATATTCCAATAGGAGAGACTTCTGATAAGTATCAAGTACCGTTGTTAAAAAGGTAGACCTTTTTTTTATTTGAGCCCCCATGGATGTGTAGGGTTTGATATTAGGAGGGAGTAATGAAAATTGATGAAACAAAACCCTTTTACTGCATTTGGTACAATTAAAGATGGGGCTGAGGAAAGGGAACATGATGGATATTGATGGGAAAAACGGTTTTGTGTCTACTTTATGATGACGGGGCACACCAGTCAGTAGTGCTCAGTCCAGTCTGAGACTGTTTATGTGGGTTTGCCACTTTTGTGGGATTGTGGGAGTCCTGTTGGTGATAATGTCTGTAATAGTGGGTTAGTGTGGTGTTGGAGGTTATCCAAGAATTTGATGTACCTCCTTGAGATGAATTTTCCCACTTTTGGCAGTGTCGATTTGAGTGACGTATGTAGTCATTTTTTACTGTTTGTAACTTGCTTCACAATACGTCTAGGAATACCACTCTGAAGCTGTAAGAGTTTCTTCCCTATTGTGCTAAGTTAGCTAGCATAGGTGCTCCGTTGAGGAAAGTATAATTTTATAAATTGATGTTAGCAGATGATTTAAAGTCGAATGAGATCAGGTGGAACGCGTAGGTTGGTGTGAAGTTTAACCTTCCTGACTTACTTTGTAAAAATTATAAAATTAATACTTGTAATAAGTCTTAGAGTTTGAGATGAAATTTTTTACAATACTTGGTTCAGATTTTTAGACTGTCTCACGATTTTTTTAATATTAACTAAACAATCTGTTATATTCCAGATGTGCCATTCAATCATACCCATAATTTTGTTCTTAAATAATTTCTTAATTCACTTTATTTACTGCTTATGCTTGAACCTCAGTTCTATAAAGGATATCTAAAATTATTGGTTCCTATTCATCTCTCTATTCTTAGTCCGCTAATGTTCCTCAAGGTAGTACCCTTGATCCCGTCCTCTACACCGTCTATACAGCTGATATTCCAACCAATCTTAACACTATCCTCACCACCTATGCCGATGACACATGTGTGCGCGCAGTCAATAGTAACCCATTAATTGTATCCCAAACTCTCCAAGCCCTCGAAGAATGGTGTTGTAATTGGAGGATTAAGATAAATTCCAACAAATCCCATCAAATCACCTTTACCCTTCGTCGTAAACCTACCGACTGTCCTACAGTTTCATTTAATAATGTTACTCTTACCCTTGTCGAACAAATCCGCTACCTTTGACTACATTTGGACAAACGATTAACCTGGAATCCTCACACGAGCCTGAAAAGACAGGAAATTGCACATCACCTACTATACAAACGGTCTAACCTTCCAACACATTACAAAAGACTGATCTATATGACTGTAATAAGGCCAATCTGGACATATGGAATTGAGCTTTGGGGCTCCACTAAATCTTCGAATTCCTCTCGTATTCAATCCTTACAATCCAAAATCCTCAATGCTCCTGTTGCGGGGGGCGCCTACCGATCTTAGATAATAACAGGTGTCTCAAACCTAGCTGTTGCAACGATAACCTTTCGACAGGTAGCGTTGAGGTTGTCCCTGTAAAATAGCAGTATGAGTACCACGTGCTAATGATTAGGTTACCTCAGTGTACCAGTCTTTACAAAAAGGTATAATCATATTATACAGCACCAACATCAATGAGAAACCGACGTGGGAAGCTGCATGAAGTAGACTAGCCGCTTAGTGGGAAAAGCATGCAAACAAAGTAATTTATTCCTGGCCAGGTTTATTAAAAACATTACTAGTAAAGCATGGACAGCGAAGGTAGTGTTTCATTTGATTTTTGTAAATAGTACATAATTTTTTCCTTGATTAATCGTGCACGCCCTATTGTAGTTATTAATATATTTGTTCATATTTGTTTCTTAGGTTAGGTTACTTTGCTTATGCATGAAGCATGTTTATTTTTATCATGATTTTATTTTCTTGTATTTGCAATAAATAGGTAAAGTGTGTTTGTTGATTTCCCTTGGAGCTCACCTAACTAAAATACAGTAACAACACTCCTAACATGGTCACAAATTAAATCATACATAAATACCTTAATGTTCCCTATGTAACCGATCTACCCCGAACCACTCAAACCCCCTAGTTTCGACCCTTGCATCCTCTTCCATTCCTGACAACCCTACGAGGCGCCTGATAAGAAGATGGCCACGAGACCAGCTAATGTAAAATGTCATTAGAGTGTTACCAATGGGTAGTTGCTTTACACGCCTGTAACACTCCATTTTAACTAAGATCATATTTACTAAATGTATTATATAGTATTCAGTTGTAAATTTCAATACAGATATTGAAAAAAAAATTATTGAATACACTTGCAAAATATAAAACTTTTGGACTCTGGATGGGTGGATTTACAGAGGCTCTAGAGAAACCAAAAAGGTCATAGACCGAGCGAACACTTATAAATAATAAAATAGGCGATGCAACAACTACTGCTTTCATTCCGGGATGTTTTCTCTCAAATCTGTCCCTCTGAATATGGAACTGACGCGTGATAGTCATCTGGCAGTTATAGAATTAGTAAATGGCACAATTTTTAGGGAACTGGATACCAAAGAAGCGATTTGTAATCATCTGCAGTTAAAAGAGCTCAAGAAGAGAAAAAAGTCAATTATTTCGCACCAAATTTTTAAGAATTTATGAAAACTATGTATAATTATTAGTCGAAATTGATTTGTTTTCCAAGAATAAAAAATGGTGGCTGTTTCAAAAAGTTTCATTGGAAGCTCCATATCGTTAAAAGTAACTACAAGAGCAAAAAACGAAATAGAAGATTATTTAAATAAGAGTTAATTAGCGAAAATACGATCTATAGTAGAACTGTTTACGTTCAATACTTCCCGAGATAAAGTTATTTTAAAAGCTACATAAAAAAAAAAAAAAAATGTACTGAAAAATCAGTAGTTGGTGAATTTATTGTGTAAAATCAATATCCCAGGTACCACGAGACGTACCGATGTCTATCAGCACTCAAGTGAAAGCTGATTTAATCTGCTATAATGTAATTTATGACGTCTGTTTTTGTAGGAGTAATATTTATCGTAATATTTGCTAAATAAATTGAATTATATTTATTCATTATAATGATGAAAAATTGGATTGAAATAACTGACTTTTTTCTCCTGGGCTCTTGTTGAATTCATTATAAATTGGAGATTAATTTCTCACTTATATTGTTTTCCTGTTACTGAGATCATACTGTATATGCTAAGACGTTGTAGCAACCAATTGTATTTGGGCGGCAATGGTTAATATAATAAATAAAGTATTTCTCTCTGATCGAAAAGAAAAATCTCCTTCAACTCTCACTTATTACCATTAGTTTTTGAAGAGAGATACACAATAAACATTTTAAAACAAAATTATAAAATTAAAAAATGGTTAAACTTTTAATAGATCGTATATTGAAAAAATTAATTTATGCTTCTGTTATATTTGATTCAACTTCTAGATACTCTAATAGAAGATATTTTACGGCTAAAAGTTCAATTAACAGTTAACGTAAACGATAAATACATTTTATTATAAATTAACACAATTTTGATCCTTTTTTTCTCTCAACTTTTATTCTTTAAAATTCTCCAACGTTTCGGCCCTCAGGCCATTCTCAAGGATACAACCTTCAATATTGATGTCATTGCTTTATAAAAAACCCAAAATTGCATGCTAATTGCCCTTTTCACATATAACTTATTTTATTAAATTGATATCTTAGATTTAAAACTTTTTTTACAAACCACTTTCCCTTCTTTCATTGGGTTTTAAGTGTAAATATAAATGAAAGAAGGGAAAGTGGTTTGTAAAAAAAGTTTTAAATCTAAGATGTCAATTTAATAAAATAAGTTAGGGATGAAAAGGATTGTGTGAAAAGGGCAATTAGCATGCAATTTTGGGTTTTTTATAAAGCAATGACATCAATATTGAAGGTTGTTTCCTTGAGAATGGTCTGAGGGCCGAAACGTTGGAGAATTTTAAAGAATAAAAGTTGAGAGGAAAAAAAGGATCAAAATTGTGTTAATTTATAATAAACTAAACCACTCACAAACAATCATATATCAAAAATAATTAATCCGATAAATATATGATTAATGATTTTATAGTACGTAGAGTTCCATTGCAGGGAAGTTCACAAACCGCTGAATCTTAATAGAACTCGCGATTAAAAAAAGAATTAGGATAATAGCGGATGATCTTATGGCTCGTTAGCGAACGGCACTTTCTTAGACGTCCTTGACTAGTTGCACAAGTTGTGTGGAATGTTGGCTATCTCCTTGTATCTTCCTCTCTGTTAATTATTTATTGAGGCAGTAGTGGTCCCACGAGCTTTTGCGAAATCTCTTTCAAAATACTACCCAGATTGCCGTACCGTTTGTAGTAGACCCATACTTTGAACCTAATGTTTCGTTAAAAAGTATAAAAGTCTTCTTTCGTAATCGCATCTCTCTTTGTAAACTGATTAACAAAAATGTACATTCCGAAAGAAGATAGAAAACTCCTAAAATTGTTAGAAGATAATCCGAGGAGATACAATTTAGCAATTGAATCATGAGTGGATTTGAGTGGTTAAGAAGTTTATAATGAAAGGAGTGATATCTGGTTACATAGGGAACATTAAGGTCTTTATATATGATTTTATTTGTGAGAAAGTAAGGAGCATTGAGGATTTTACGAAGGATTTTGGATTGGATGCAAGAGGGATTCGAAGGTTTAGTGGAGCCCAAAGCTCAACTCCATATGTCCAGATTGGCCTTATTACAGTCATGTAGATCAGTCTTTTGTAATGTGTTGGAGGTTTTGGCCGTTTGTCTAATAAGCGCTGTAATAGTCGAAATTGATGTGCAGTTTCCTATCTTTTCAGTCTTGTGTGAGGATTTCAGGTTAATCGTTTGTTCAGCTGTAGTCCAAGGTAGTGGATCTGTTCTTCAAGGGTAAGAGCAACATTATTAAAATATACCGTAGGGCAGTCGGCAGGTTTACGACGAAGGGGAAAGATGATTTGATGGGATTTATTTTAATCATCCAAATACGACACCATTCTTCGAGGGCTGTGATATGGGATTGGAGATTTTGGGATACAATTAATGGGTTATTATTAACTGCGAGCACACATGTGTTATCTACATAAGTGGTGAGGATAGTGTTAGGATTGGTTGGAATGTCAGCTGTATAGACGGTGTAGAGGATGGTACCGAGGACACTATCCTGAGGAACACCAGCGGACTGAATAGATGGATGAATAGGAGCCATTGTGGTTTACATGGAATAATCTATCGGTAATAATGAGATAGGACGGTAGGTGGATGGGTATTCTGGCGGCTTTTGGGGTCATTTTGAATATAGATAGTTTCCATGAAGGAAAATATGGGGAACAGAGTACGGCATTATATATATGATTTAAAAAAAATTAATTCCAAAGATTAAAAGTTTTTTTTTACCATAGTTTTCTTTGTTCTGATTTCTAGGGTTCAATTTAATTGGGCCTTTTTTTGAAATGAAACATTTTTACCAAGCTTTGTAAAGTACGAAATGTTACGGAGAAGGAATAAACTAAACATTTTCAATTCATACCTTCTATTTCATTATCATTATTTTGGAAGAATAAAAAAAAAAAAGCTTGACCTACAAACACTGTAACAATTTTAAAAGAAAACTAATTCATAAAAGTACTTATGTATCATTATACAATGTTGTATCATCTCTCCATGATTGTGTCTAAAATCATAGAAATGATGTTGAAAATACAGATTCTATCTAAAATAGCTTAACTTCTTGAATTGTATGATATCAAAATGGTTTTAAAGTATATATCAGAGTATTAAAAAGTTGGTCTTATAAACAAACCCAAATTTTTGTCTATATTGAAAAGCAAAAGCGATTGGAGAAATTATAAAAGAAAACAAACAACTTTTTCTTTTGGTATTTTCTGATCACGCCATTCATTTAGTTGCGTGAAGCATTTGGGCATATTTATATTGGACGCCCTGTATACAGATATACAGCTGCGCCGTAAAAACCAATTCGACTTCCCCATAATACATTCTCGTCCTCATCAACTTTGAGTACTCCCACATGACGTTATATAAGGGAGGCGCTCTAATCCTTTCAACAATGGCCATGGAATAATAAAACGCGACTGTCCCGAGATTACGAAAGGCGAGGACTAACGATGTGCGCAGGCTCTTTGTTGACCCACCGTCGATATCAATCGACCAGTCATACAGGTTGATAGGATTGGCAAATTGTGTTGTAACTCTCCGAGAGCTGCTCTGGGACCTAAAGTAAATATCGACTCTGAAATGGTCCAATAGTCACAAAAGGTTGAGAGTAGCTCTCCGCTCTATGGAGTGGTGCAATGCGACTGGCAGCTTCCAAGTAACTAGGCAGGTGGAAACCGGGAGGTTTATTGGGTCAGGTCATACATTCACTTCAAAATTTAAAACTGTCGTACGTGATTCACAATTAAATATTAAATTTTAGCAGGACATGAGAAGAGTAGTCCTCTCCTCAACTGATTCATAAAAGAAAATTGAATGTTAGTGATTTATGACGGTCCGATTACGTTGTTGTTGTTGTTGTTTGTTGCTTAAAGGCGTAAAACCCTCTGGTCATCAACGTCTATGGCATGATAAAAGTAAAAAAAAAAAGAAATAAATAAAAGAAAAAAAAAAGGTCCGACTTATATTTAAATTAAATATAAGTAAAAAAAAAAAAGGTTCGATTCCGTTAATTACCAACTTGGAAAAGTATTATCAGCTACTACTTTTATTTTAAGTTAAAGAAGTATCTTATTTTATTGTATCATATTTCCATCCATGTCATCATTTCTTTATGGACAGAAAGCTAATTATTTTAACTCAATCATTTACGGTGAGTGAATCATTCCAAAAACATATGATATGACCACCCTTTCATAGAAGACCCATTTATATAATAAAGATTATAAGTATATAATAAATATAGTACGCGACGGCTGTTCAAATTGGGGCGTAGGTCCCACAGTGCTCGGTTTGGAACGTTGTGGGTTCGATTCCCACCTGGGGCAGTTAATATTTATTTCTAGCCGGTGTCGAGAAATGAATCTTTACACGCTAAACTGGATTAGTATGCGTCGGAAACTCCAAGATAGCTGCCAGGGATTGGAAAATGGCCCACATGCCGGGCTAGCTTCCACCATCATATACCAATCCAATACCAATACTAATTTCATTATTATCTATTATTATTATTATTATTATTTCATTCATTATTATTTAAGACCTATATAATAAAATCGGACTTGTTTATTATTTTTACTAGCCCCTATCTGTCCGTTACTACCCCATTTACCCAACGCCACTGTAGTTTCGAGGTTGCTAACACCGACGCTCTAACTCCTCTAGCTACAAACGGGTCTTAATAAATTCGGACTGTATTTGTCTGTAACCTCAGACTTATTATTCACTTTACCTCAAAAATGACAATTTAGCTATATTTTTTTTTTTAGCTGAAATTTTCAATACTTGTTCTACTTATGCTGTGAATCTGCAATAAGGCTGGATTTCAAAAGATTATTGCTCTTTGTAGCTTAAAAATATATTTCTGTAAATATTATAGCGAATTCTGCAAAAATTGTAGTCTATAAATTTCATAACTTCAAAAGTGTGGATGTAGCCGACAGGATATTAAATAAAATATCTCACCTCGCTATCGGTTGAATTTGATGAATGAACAATCAAAAACAAAAACAAAAATTTACATACTTTGTTTATTTAGATTCCAATATTATTTATTTAGATTTACATACTTTGATCCTAACTTTTATGGTATTCTTATATCATTTTGTTTTAATCTATTCTTTAGTTTCTCTTTATATTTTTTTTATATTTGTTTACTTATTTTATTTAATTTATTATTATTTATTACTATCTTCCTACTAAATAAATAATATATATGATTAAACACCCATATACACATATATAATTCAACCGTAATAGAATGAATCAAATTCATTTAGAAATAAGATACAATTTAAAACGTTAATAATTTTTTTTGTATTCTCGTATCAGTAGGTACTACTATTCCTAAGGCTTGAAAAACGAATCAGTCACTGTGAGTTATCATTTGCTAAAACTGAAACACGCCCATCTCTTCCCTGGATCGAAGAATGCTAGCCGAACTTGCAGTTATTGTAGGAAGTTATGAATCATTAATGAGACCGATAGCAACAATGGCCTGTAAACTGTAGGGGAAGAAGCCTTGGGATTTCCTGTGCGTGGAAAACAGTGAGATCCGCCTTCACAAAGGCTCTTACTCAACACAGTTCTAGTCACATCGCCGCCGCTACACCACATTGAAAGTGGTCAGATAAAGATTTTCCTGTCAAATAAAAACATTCCCAGATCTTAAAAAAAACAACGTGCGAATCTTGCCTAAGCAGACATATTACTATGGATACGACTTGGAATTACTTTTGTTGTCATATGTGGTAGTGAAAGGAAAAGTGGTGTAACACATTTTTTTTAAATATCGAGTTTTGACCGTATCTGCATTATCCATAGTTGTATGTATAATTGAACAGTGATTTAGCTCAATGACCGTTCATAGCCGAGCGAGTTAAAGCTTCTACTAAGACTGGCTTGTGACTGCTGCGGCACCGGTTCGAATCTGGCCTAGGGAGTTAAAATTTATTTCTGTGGTGGTTCCACGAAATGAAAATTTGAACCATTGTTAGAATATGATAGGAATAGGTAACCAGTACATAATCCCTCCCCCCGTATGTTAGAAATGGTTCAGTCCATAACTCTCTTATTAGGTAAATAGTAGCGGCACGTTTTTGGTATATAATTGAAATAGTTGTTATGGTAATAGGAAGTATCCATCTTTCACGGATTTCCAGCATTTTTTCCTTCAGATCATTGTCAATAGGAATGGTGGTTATTAATAAATTTGGAATAAATTTTTTATCCTGAAAAAAAACTTAATATTAAGTACAACAACTTTTTAAAGAAAAGCAAATATAGACGCCATATCATTATCGTGAATAGAGATCCAATGGATTCGGTGTATATTGGATCAACCTTTATGTTATGTTATAAGGAAAGTTTAAATGAAGAGGTTTCTTTCTCAGCGACAAAGAATAAACAAGAACACTGAAAAACACTGTTCACGATTAGCATTAATGTATACCTATAACAAAGAAACAATATGAAAAACCAAAAATGTGTGAACTAGTTACCTGCATAACAGATAACCACAACGGTTTTTTATGAAATCTACTGACAACTCATTACACCTTCAAAGATAGTTCACCCTGACTGACAATGAATAGGATTTGGATGAGTTTGATGAAGGCTCATTCAAAGACTCACGTTAACTAGTAATATAATATTATAATTTCTGGAATAGAAAAATGATAAAGACAAATTAAAAAGGATAAGCACTTATTTTTACCTAATCTGTCATATATTTGAAAGAAAAGTGGTGTATCTTAGAAATACACAACTTCCTCCTCCAAAATACCTCCTCAAATGTATAACAATTATTAGAAAATGTAATGCATCTCAAATAAGCTTCTAAAATACACTTTAAAGTATTTAATAATTTTTTTTTATTATACTTCACTGAAAGTTAAATAATCTTATAATAAAACAGTTTTTATAATGCATATAAGAAATATTTTTTAAGTTGAAATTTTATATTGAAAATCTGTTTACAGCACTTCTACTAAAAGAACTTCTTTCTGAAAACGATCATACCTTGACTTGTGTTGACCATGACGACACAACTATTCCTTTGACCGCTTCATGTTGCGCCTTGAACATTTTTATGACTGCACAATGTACCTTTTATGTTACTTCGTGACATCAGTAATGAACTTCGCTTATCGATTATTTGAAAGTATTGTGGAGTGGTACTATTTCCAGCATTAGGCTTTTAGAATCTTACATTGATATCTATGGCTTACTTCAAAGTAGAGCTTTGAAAATTTCCACTAATATCAGAAAAAAAAATAGATTTAGGTATAAATTATAAATATGTTCAGTCAATAAAATAGTTGAAAAGTTGTAATTTTCCTAAAAGAGGGAACCTTTAATTGTATTTCAAATCTTTCACTTTTTAACCTAAGCATGATTTTTCTTTTATAAAGCTTAATTTGAACTTGTATAACTAACCCGATTTAATTACATAAGAAAGATTGAAGAGGGAAAAATATAAAATGTTCCAACACTTTTTATTGAATTTTCCAATTTATCGGAGGATGATTATTCCTCTATTCTATCTAATTCTTCAACCAATTTATTTTTTTAGTTGAGAACTTATTATAGGCACATTTTTAGTCTTACAGGATATTTGAAGTTACTCTGCTGTTTTAGAAAGATCATATTTCTTTTTTTCTTCCAACTTTTATTTTTTGTATACTGTATATTTCCTGGATATTTTTTGCATATTATGAGGGGGTTTACTGTATAAAAATCTGAGCCCTGAAAATAACACAAGGGCTCAATTCCAATTTTGAGTAAGAACCTTAAGGGGCTTAAAAAAGGGGAAATATTGGCTGCCATGGGGCAATCTTTATATCATGTGTTAGCCATTCCAACAGTATAACTTAAAAACCAATGGGAATCTGCCAGTTTTTCGTAGAACTTATTACTATTATTTATTACATATATGTATTTATATTTGTGAACGTAAAGATTTAAATATAAGAAGATGGTCAGAGTTGCGGTTAAAAAAAGAACAAATAGTTTTAAACTATTTTCTTCTAAACTAAGTTCTTTAAACTAAGTTCTTTTTTTGACCGCAACTTCTTTTTTGACCCTGATCATCTTCTTATATTTATTATTTATTACGATTATTTATTTATTTTTTTAGCCAACATATTTTTATTTCATACATTTGTTTATGATCAAGATAGTTACAAGAGTAGAAAAATAGTAAAATCTCACTGAAGTGTTGCGTTGTCATCCGATTTGAGTATTTTACACAGAATTCTTATAATTTGAGTCATATGCGTAATTTTCTCTCCTTAGGAAGAAAGGGACTAATTGTCTGTAACTTTCTAACGAGCTTTCGAGAACTACCTTTCAATTTCCTAAGCAGCCTATTAAGGGAATATTCTAAAATTATATATTAACATTCTTGCATAACATAGAAATGATTCACTTATTTCGAATTAGGATTATTATTATTTTTTAACTCCTTCTTTTTACTCTTTGTTAAAACATTTAGGCCAAAGGTTAATTAATATTAATGAATTATCACATCGCTAAGAATTTTTATTTGCTCGTTTTCTCTGCGAATATTAAAATATTTGTTACTTTTAGATAATGTTACACTGCCTGCAAAGTTATTTATTGGCTAATATACAGAATTAACCCAACTTTTATTTACTTCAAGTAAAGCCATTTTCCTGATGAAAAAACTAGAGATCAGCAAGTCATCCTGCCTACTTGTCTATCGAATTCTTGGGGATTTCCGTTGACATCAACTTACGTGAAACAAAACCATACTTCCGTATAAACCCCTATTTTTTCATTGGCGATTGAACAACAGGAGAAAATATTTTTAAAATGTTCCGTAACTATGCAGGTATACAAAGTACATTCATTATGTACTA
Source organism: Halyomorpha halys (assembly GCF_000696795.3). Taxonomy (NCBI): domain Eukaryota; kingdom Metazoa; phylum Arthropoda; class Insecta; order Hemiptera; family Pentatomidae; genus Halyomorpha; species Halyomorpha halys. The sequence goes on from NW_027107180.1 coordinate 114,470, forward strand.
TGGGGGGGGGGGATAGTATGTCACCTATCCAGACATCTTGTAGTGTATACTTTTAATAACGAATTGTGGGAGGCAGATAAATTTCTGATCATAAATATATTTTTTCTTCATGTTCCGATTAATTATTAATTATGAATTATGATGAAAGATGAATCATTAGGTACACCCTTTATTGGTCTAAACAACAATGTTTATTCTCTAACAGATTACACAATTATTGTGAAAAAAATATTAAACTTTTTAAGCCATATAAAACAAACACATAGTTAATTAATAAAACAAACAAATAAAGGAAGATGTTCTGGGTGCCAAAGAAAGACTCAAATAGTAATTAAACTATTTATATTGAGCCAACTTTCGCCCCACGTTGCAGGGCTTCGGTTCACTTTCGCTTTGACTTCGAGTCTGAAAGCCTTGATGAAGCCCTGCAACGTGGGGCGAAACGTCGGTTCAATATAAATATTTTAATCACTATTTGAGTTTTTATTTTACCACACCCGGACCATCTTTCTTTTATTATTACACATGGTCAACTGTTTAATTATTCAATCATATAGGTTTGAAATGGGTGTGCCACTAAAACGAATGTAAAATAATGAAATATGAAATAACTTATAAATAAAAATAGATTTAAAAGAAATATACGAGTGTAATAAAAATGTTGATAATAATTTCGGCAGTGGCAAACCCATTTCAAACAGTCCATTCGCTAACGCGGACTATTCTGGTTCAATACATTAACAATCTTGCCATCACATTTTCCTTGACAAGTCCTACGAAACATAGCCAATGCTTGTTTATCATTTAACTAACACCATAGTTATTAAGAAAGTCAAGAAGAACTTATTTAAGAAGATAACAAACGAGTTTTAGAAAAGGTTGCGCCAGGTAAAGATACGTAAGGCACAGAAGGCAGGTGACCAGTAGGAACCAAATTATTAATATGTATTTGCGACGTTTCCTTGGAGGCATTTATTTTTAGCGAATAAATTGGTTAATCGCAGTTGGTTATCTCAAGTGGTTAGGCGCAGTCTTGCCGATCTGAGATCTGCTGGTACAGGTTCAAACCCGGCCTTGGGCCTTGACTTTTTTTATTGAGTGGTGGTCCAAAAAAATGAAAAAGCTGATCCCAACAATGTTTAGTAGACTCCAATGGGAGTCTTGATCGAAAAAGAAGGCTTTTGGGTTAGTGGTCAAGAGTTATTCCTGATTAAAGCCATATGCTAAAAACATAAAATGACATCGAATAGTATTTCATGGCAAACAAGTGTACAATCATGGCCATAGATAACGTGTTAAATGAAGGACGACACTACACTTTATCTTAAAGTTCCTTTACAGCAAGACTTAAACAATTATTTAAAACATAAATTGTACGAACACTGAATTTTATAGCGAACTTTCAATTGAACGGTTAAGGATACGATAAATTTTTGACGGACTAAACGTTTTCTTTAGCTATTATAAAACCAATTTGTGACAAAACACTATATAGGTAATAAATATTCTTTTAAATAGAATAATTAGATTACGAAATACGTAAAATTTTTTACTGTAACGAACAAATTTGAAACTTAATCGTATTACAGATACTTTGAATAAAGTTTGCTAATATGTATCTCAAATAAAGTAGTAGAAACTACTAGGAGTAAAAACTAGAGGTTTGAGATTACTTATTAGCATTATCAATTCAAAAAGAATTGCTCTATTTCCTTATGTGTCAGGTTTGAACGGGTTGACTAATTCATTCGTTCTTTATTGAGGTGTATATAGTTGACCACAGATTACTGATCGGAGAAGATGGTCGGGGGGTGCGGTCAGCAAAAGAACAACATAAATAAACAAAAAAAATTTTATTTATGCCTATGTTTCGACTTGATATTTTTTCTCTCTAAATGGTGGTTGTTGTCTTTTTGGCTTTATAGCCCTGATGAAGACCTGGAAATCAGGCCGAAACGTCGGCATAAATAAATATTTTTTTGTTTATTTATGTTGTTCCTTTGCTGACGGGATTCCCGACCATCTTCTCCAATCATTCGTTCTTTAATAGGAGGCCAAGATTCTTTCCTTTCCAATACCTTCTGATGTTATAGCTGACATATGTAGAGTTAGAAACACGTAAATAAATTGTAGGTTTTTCTATGTTTATAATAGGCAAAATAAATGTATAGAGCGGAGTGCCTTAGTGATGAGGCTACTACCTCAAAGAATCTAGATTTGAATCTGACTGTGATGGATAATTATTTATTCTGTTACTGTAGCCGTGAGTCAACCCTGTGTGTTCGTGAGCCCTCCGGAGTCCACTCAGCCTCATGAACTGGATACCTTGAATTGGGGAATAATCTAGTGGGCTAGCATGATTCTTAAAAAATCACCTCCGTTCACAATCGTTAGTCTAAAAACAGTACTTTCTTTATTTTTACTACTTAGCTAAGTACTGGACCCCTTACTCTTCAAGAGATGTAGTTGTACAGATTTATTTTATTATCATGCTACAGGACATAATGTTAGTCCAGAACTATCCTCGTATCCTAATTTTGTAAATACACCAATAAATAGGAAGCAGAGCTGACACGTCATTGAATGTTATTCTCCATTTTGATGCTAACTGTGATGGTTGTGGTGCTCGACTGTCCTCATAGCAGTTGGCTTTATCTCCACGACTTTGTTTACATTACTCCCTGACTCTTTACAACAACTACCCTCTTTATCTGAGTGGTCTTCGCCATCCCTCGTCTTGTATCTTAATAGGTTTCAATACAACCAAGCTTATAAATGTTACTATATATATAAATTTAGGCAGTATCTTTGTCCGAATATTTAATTTCCATCTCATCAGTATAGATTATATAAACTAAGTTAATCTGATGCTATAATTTTTATTTGAAAATATTTTTTAATTAAATTAATTGAACTGGTTAACGAATTTCACATATATTTTAAAGTAATAATAATAATAATAATCTTTAAAATAATTTTGATCCTTTTTCTCTCAACTTTATTCTTTTTAAACTTCCGACGTTTCGACCCCTTAGGTCATTTTCAAGGATTCCTTATTTTGTTTTCATTTTTTCCTTTAAAATTCTTTAAATGCGGGCTAATTGCCTTTGTCCCATTCACAAATTCTTCTATAAAATTCCTTTCCAAATTTAAA
>NW_027107180.1:117673-130025 GCF_000696795.3 Halyomorpha halys
AAGTTTTAAATTTGGAAAGGAATTTTATAGAAGAATTTGTGAATGGGACAAAGGCAATTAGCCCGCATTTAAAGAATTTTAAAGGAAAAAATGAAAACAAAATAAGGAATCCTTGAAAATGACCTAAGGGGTCGAAACAACGGAAGTTTAAAAAGAATAAAGTTGAGAGAAAAAGGATCAAAATTATTTTAAAGAAACTAAACCACTCTCAAACAAGTATATTAATAAAAAATAAGTCTAATAATAATAATGTGAACTGCTATAACACAAAAAGCATCAGGTGTTCAATACTTTGTCTGGAAGTACTGTTTTTTGAAAACCGGTTATATAAGAATATAATTTTTTCAAGAACACGCTCAACCACTATTTTTTTTTCTAATCCAGGATATTTACTTTACAGAGACTAGTTGGAACACACAGGGCTTCCATAACCCACAGAGTTTACTCACGACTATAATAACATAATTAAAAATTATCTGTAACAGCCGTATTCATATTCGGTTCCTGTGAGTTAGAAGCACAATGCCTTACAGACACACTGTTGTTCCCTCTTAACTTAATATATTAATCACAAATCTATTTAGCTAATGATTCAGGAGTCGCTTAACGTAACCTAATAACAATATAATTATACGAATTTGAGAGATTTTTTTTAAAAAATCCATAAAATCAACCCTAAGGAGTCAGGTAATACCAAAAACATCAATATACCGTAAATGGTAGATAAACTGTTTTACGACCAAGCACCTAATTTTCAAATGGCTTGTTTTATTCTTTCCAAAAAGTAATATTCGGAATTAATTCATAATTTTGAAATATTAATTTTTTGTAATCATTTATTTATTGTTGTTTAAAACTGTATAATATAACATATATACAACAAGTAAATTTGCTGTAGGTGGTTAGTGACATGATACAAACATGTGGAGAATCTACCCATTTATAGAACTCCAATAAGATTTCTAGAGGAGAAGATCCCGAGGTCATCTTCTTTTCAGACGCCTGGAAGGATTATTAGGTAATGAAGGAGAAGCCAGGTTAGAAACAAGTGGATTTGGGTGTTTGGGAAGTAAGTATTAAGTTATATTATAAAGTGTTTGTTAATCTCAATCAATGATATCAATGTATTGTCACTGAAATGTGAAGCAACAAAATTTAACTCTAAATACGTAAACACTGAAACTTATTGATAATCAGAGGCACTGTACTTGATACGGGAGTATCAAGTATTCATGACCAATTATTATACATCAACATATCGTTTTATTGCAATACACATTTAAGGATTAAATTTACTACATTATACAGACACTTATACCAATATGTTCGAAAACATGGGAAAAACTGTTTACTTTTTATGGGTGCCAGGTTACGTAGGGATCCATGGAAATTGAAAGTTGCAGCAAAGGAGCAGGGCAAGTTAGGAGTGAGGTATCAGTAACCCTAAATAATGACAAAAAATTGGTTTTAATTTTTATAATAAAAAAATGTATTTTATAATATACAGTTGTGAATTTGAATAAAGATATTATATTAAAAATTAAACAATAAGAAAAAATAACCTATTAAACAAGATTTGAACCCGAAATCTAAACACATTTGAATATAACATTAAAATAATTTTAAAGTATTAAAGTTATTAACTATCTAAAATTCAAAGAGCTCTGAATCTAGGGAATAAAATAAAAATAAAATAATAAAAAGAATCAAATATCAAAAATATAAATCCAAACATCCAGGAAAATGAAACATGGGCTTTGATGACCATTGGAGTTTATGCCTTAAAGCCCTGACGAACAACAAGACTAAATTTTACAGACCATTATCCAATTCTATCATAACATAGGAATATTATATAATTTTACTAATTATTTCATTGAAGCAATTTAAAAAAAAAATTAATAACAAAAATAAAAAATATGTTCAGTCATTTATTTGCTTTGAAATTTTCCAAACCTTATGCTCCCGTGTTAGAGAAACTTATATTACTATAGATAAGAGATAGTGATTATAAAAAATATATAAATAGTGCGTAAATAATTGTAAATGTACTTCTCTTTATGATGACGATAGATTATTACTCAACATACACATATCATGAATTGAGTAACTCCGTTGCGTCTTATGATATTCGGCTGTCGCTTCTTAGAACTAATGTGACTTTGGTATCTTATTAAAAATGGTTGAGAATCCAAAGTAAGATGTTACTAAAGTTTCAACAGCTAAAGGTTACTCTCCTACCGGAAGAACCTTTTCTCTTTTCGAAGAAAGGAATCCTCGTACGGTTCTTCGAGTGTGTTTTTTCACGTTTTAGATGGTATAGGAAAATTATATGGGTTCATAGAAATGATTCGTTTGTTTGGATGTTTTCGTGCGTGCTTCCTCAGATTTTTCGGAGAAATCTTGGTCAGGTAAGGAAGAGGATCTACTAAAGATTGAAGTATCAAATCTTCTTATATAATTTTAATCGATAATATAATAAACAAATATCAAACAGCTAAAGAGAAGATATTAATAAAATATTTTGTTTGATATTTATTTTAGTTCATGGGTAATGATTTATTAAATTATCATCTATGGTTGAATGCCACCTAAAGCGGAAGAACCTGCACGTCGTGTTTTCTATGCAACAATGCGCTATGGATGTACAAAATATTTTTTTTTCATGACTGTGCAGATATCTTCGCACATCACATATATCCTCCACTTCCTCGATCGGAAGTCCGAAGACAGCGGTGACTGGTCCCCCGGGAAGGGAGATATCCCGAAGAAGAGGAAGTGCGACAATGAGTCGGCCACCCTGATGTAACCGTTGCGACACCGGACCATCCGATCCTGCCTTTGTCCGTCCGTTGGCCAACCGCCTCTCACCGCCGCGTCCACTTTCGGATCCCATCTAGGTCTCTTCATCTTGACACAGCAGTAAGAGGAATTTGGAATGTTGTTTTCGATCCAAAAATACATACTTAAAGTTCCTTAGAGTACATGGTTAAAATAAATTCCGGTTCATCAACACCTCACTATTAGTACGTATAGCACAAGGCGATACATCTGCTACCAGGAAAATGTCTTAATCGCGTGGATACAGAACATAATGACGGCCTTCAAATGTCAAGAGGTCGAAGAAGATCCACACATTCCTGACACAGATTAAGACCAGCCCTGACATGCCCCGTTTTTCAGCGCGATTCAGAAGTTCAAATTTAGTTTCTCTCTTATATAATATGATAGCTAGCTACACATTTGATTACAGACTAATATTTTGATATAAGTAATCTAGAACTAGATAGAAAAAGAACTTGATAGAAAAATAAATAATCATAGACTTTTATCAGCATTAATGTTTTGTAGTAATCGATTATATTTTATATCTATATATCCTTCGAAATCAGAAAAGATAATAATGGCAAAATGAGGTGAAGATTACTTTTGATCAATAATTATTGTTTAATTTTTTATAATATCACAATATTCTCAATGCTGAAGCGTTTATTTTGTTAAGCTACAATACAGTAAGGATCCATTGTCTCAAAAATTTTAATTTATTAATTCTACATTGAAACCATTGTAATTGCAAAAACATTTACTTTGATTTTTTTTAAAGGACTGGACCGGTTTTGCAACTAATGACATAATGTATATTAATAAAATGATAGTTTGTATTTATATAGGAATCATTATATTTTTAATTCCATGATAATGACGATTTATCTACTTGTTAACCAAAATTAATGTTCTACTTTAACCTAAACTGTGTGTATTTTTTATTGATGTATATCCGAATGATAACATAGATCATTGAGATTAATTTAAAAAATATGGTGCATTTATCACAAAGAATCCTATAATTACTTCTTAAAAAAATATTAAAAAGAATATTAATGTTGTATTGGGAAAAGATAGTAGACCGTTTTAGGTAGATAGTATAGTATAAGAGCCAGGAAGAAAAAAAGTCAGTTATTTCACCCAAATTTTTGATTACTTTAATAAAAACTAGGTATAATCACTAGTCAAAACTGACGAGTCTGCCAAGTGTAGAAGGAAAAAAAAAGGACGGCTGTTTAAATAACTTAAAAAAAATTATTTTTTCATTTAGAGCTCTATAATTTAAAAACTATCATCAACACCAGAAAATCTAAATGAACATTATTTAAAGCAGAGTAAATTTGCTGAAGTAAGAGCCCTAGTAGAGCTATTGACGTCCGATAGTTCTCGAGATATAGCCTTTTAAAAAGCAACATTTCTAAAAATTTACTGAAAGATTACTGGTTAGTTAATTTATTTTGAGAAATCTATATCTCAGGAACTAAGTGACGTATAGACGTCTATTAACACTCAAATTAAAGCTAGTTTAATATACTATAAAGTAGCTTATGATCTTTACCTTCGTCGGAAAAATAGTTTTCATGATATTTGCTAAAATAAATTGATTTATACTTGTTCGGACAATAAGTTTAATTTATGAAAAACTTTATTTCAGAAACCATAAGACATACAGGTGTCTGCCAGCACTCAAAGTAAAGCTAATTTAATTCATTATAAAATAGTTTATTATGTTTATCTTTGTAGGAGTAGTAGTTTTTATATTTGACAAAATATATTCACACAACGTTAATTTCTAGTTGTTCGTATACAATGTTTCATTTTTGAAAAAATATATCTCTAGATATAATGTAATGTAGTATGTAATAAGACGTACATATGTCTGCTAACACTCAAAATAAAGGAAATTTAATTTACTATAAATCAGTTTAAGAAAATTATATTCGTAGGGATAGTAGTTTTTATGTATTGTCATATAAATATAAATTTGGCATATGAAAATTTGTTCAAACAACTATAAATCAATTTATTTTAGCAAGTATCATGAAAACTACTACTCCTACGAAGATAAATAATATGAACTACTTTATAGCCCATTAAACTAGCTTTAATTTGAGTGCCAATGGTTTTTGAGATATATATTTTTCAAAATATATTCACATATACCTGGAAAGTTGGGGGAAATGTTGGCTAACAATAAATATGTTTCTTCTACTATTGAGATATCTTCATTGACCGCCACCTAGACTATCTTCCTACAATCTACTACGGTCAACTAACTTCTCCAACATGAATAATAAAAATTTAAGCTACTTTAGAGGAAAATTCAGCATTTAAGCCCTGTTAGACTATTTAAATGAGGATAAGACCTATCTAATATTAAAGAACACTTAATTATTAATCAATTCACTGAATTTAATCAAAATTGTTTGTACTGTTTTCGAAAAAATCGAAAAGGAAATGTGAAAAATCGATTCTATAAAGTGGCACTTCCTATTAGTCGATTTTATTGAAAAAGTTGCTGTCACATACCAGGTACATATTCACCTTGGATATATAATTTTAGTTTCGTATAACTTCACGTTTTTGGGCTAAGCTGTTCACACATACACAGACCATTTTGCGAGACTAGGTTTTTTTGGACTCAGAGTACTCTAGGTATTTTTGCTGACCACTCGAATTCGATCTTTTGCAACATCTTATTATTTTTTCTTGTATTTCCTTTTACTTGTTAATATACCTCACCTGTGCCATGTTTACTTAACCTTCTGTTGACCTTTTACACCTTCCTGTTTACCATATTTACAACTAGTTCTAACGGGAATTTGGTACATTTTTTTTCTGTATTTAGAATTCTATCACTCTTGGCTGTATTTATTAGATAAATGTATCCCTTTCCTCAAGGAGAAGTTCCGCGAGGGCTTCGGAGAACGAGACTTCAACGTGAGAGGCCTCTGGTTCGGAGCCCCTGGAACGATTCCCAGCACAACTAGGAGCTTCATGAAGGAGCTCGGGGTCGACTTCCAGGATGTGGCTAGGTTGACAGAAAACATAATACTTGACTCCCTGGGAATCATACACCACTACATGCATGGAAATTAATGAGTATGGGAGTTTATCCAGAAGTGGGATGGCATGCATGCATCGCATATCTTATTTGTTGTTTTAGTTATTATTTTAAATATTTTAATATTTGTTATATAGGGGAATTTGTTGATCAAATGAAATAGGGGTTGTGAAGTGGAGGGGAAAGAAAAAGAAAAGGAATAAATCGAAAAACTTGTAGTTAGTTTCTAGACTGGTATTAATTGTAAAAGAAAAGTAAAAGAAAACTGTGGAGGAAAAAAAAACAAATGTTATCTATGTATTATATTATATCATGTAAAAATATGTAACTTATATTTGTCTAGTCACGGATTGATCAGTATGCTGGGTAATGTAGCAACCCGATGTATTTGGGCAGTATGAATGAATAAAGTATTTCTTTCTCTCCCCCCCTAGTTTCCAGTCCTCCTATATTCATAGTTCCTTAAATTATTATTATCATTTCTTTTATATATTTTATAAACTAAAACAAATTTTTTTTTTACCGTATTTTCGTATTTACTCTGTATATTTATTTAAATGTTCTGCCAATTCTTACAAATGTTTGTATCTTGTTATCACTTAGACCTGACAAGCCCTGCAAAGTGGCACGAAACGTTGTTTAACAATAAATAGCTTTCTTTTACTATTTTGATACCTTTATTGACCACCACCCAGACTATCTTCCTACTAAGATTAATTTTGATTCTTAACACTTTGTGAAGAATGTGAGGATGACGCCATGGATTTTTTCGTTGGTATATGTAATAATGATTACGCAATGTTAGTAAATGACGAGGAAAATACCTTGTAAAAAAATATTCCAATATTTCTCTCAGGATTGAGGACAAGGTCGATGAAATAGTCGAAAAGCGTAATTGATAAAGCACTCCCTGGGTGTGTAAGGTCACCCGTGCTTTACTTCTCATCCTTTGCGAAATCGCTGTTCCAATAATTTTGTTTATCGGATCTGCTACTCATCATTCGACTTACTACTCATTTTTGCATGCTCTTGAAATAATTTTTTTTCATAATGATCAGTTTTGTAGTGCATACAGTTGAAGTCCGAAAGCTGGTACACACTAAAATAAAATTAACTTATATGTTTGTTAATGATTGATGAAGCCACTAACAATATCTATACCTCGCTCCTTTCGATACGAGATTATGATCGGATGCTTCAAGTCTTCAAGACCTTCCTTTCACATCACCGTAGCAAGTCATCGATTTTAATTACTTTAAATGTGTCTTGACTTCTTTTCTAGTTGGATTCTGCATCGAGTATTCTCTGTTTTGTTACGCCTACACGAAATTACACTCTTTTATTTCTCCAAATTCAATATGATATTCTAAGAAATTTAAATATTTCTGGTTATTAAATACATTTGTATATCAGTTTTAACAATATGCTTATTGCTTATAGTTCAGAATCCGTAATATTTATAGTTTTAATAAATTTGAAAATTTCAAATAGTTTGAATTTTGTAACCAACCAAGTTTTTTTTATGGAGCAATTGGGTAGTTAAATGGGTAAGGCATCGGGCCACTATATTCTGGGCTGAGATTCGAGACTGACTGTGACATATAATTTGTTTATTTTATATCGGCCATGGGTCAATTCCAGGATACAACCAATCTGTATAAGATATCCTTTGTTGAGCAGCGATCCTGACCTTATGACTACCTTGTACAGCCGTTGTTTTGGATGTTTTAATCAACCTATGTGTCCAGGAAAGATCCTCAAATTCGATAGTGTTCTGATATTTTAACATTTAAAATTTAAAAATTTTTCTTCTTTTGTTTATTCTATTATATTAGCCATGGGTCGACCCTAGGACATAACAAACCAATATAAGTTATCGTTTGAGGGGTTGGGGTTTAAACCTAGGGAGTAAGCTGTGATGCTGATCTTATAACCATCGTGTACAACCGTTGTTTATTATTTTTTAAATTTGTATTCCTTTAATTTTTTATTAAAATATTTTAAAACGTGCAAATAGAGTGAAATTAATCAAAAATGATAATTTTAAAGGTTTTTATAGTAATTTTATCGCGCTTTTTTTTTTTAACTCACTATAATCATCCTTCAGATGTGTGGTTAAACGAGTTAATCTATATATTTGGCTGTCACTTGACAGGGTGGCTAACTCCATAAGAAACTCATTAGAAAAAATATTATTTTCAAAACGTTTCTAATATTGTATGTTTCTGATCCAATTCCATCCATTACATGAATGGCTATATATCTTCTATCAACACTAACACGTAGAATCGACCTAGCTGCCTTGAGTAATGTAGAGTAGGGTCGAGTAGAGTAGAAATCTAAAACTGAAATGGCAAAACAACTCAAGATGATTTATAGTCGTTTCCTGGCAGCTCGGTTTGGAATATTTCGTACTCCACTGTCGGTTTATCATGTCATTTTATCAGATACGTCATGAACCAAACATATAACCTGTTTTTGTTTCAGTTTCAAGTAAAAAAGGTTTTTAGAGATAAAATAAAAAAAGTCAGCCTTGATCCTGGTGATATTGCATATAAAATTTATTATTATGATATTACTTATCACGAACTATTAATTTTTGCATAATAGATCCAAAGTGAATTGTTTACGAATCGAATAAAATTTTATTTTTTTGAATATAGTATGTCTAACTTCGCTAAAACCTATTTTGGTTAATAAGCTCTGTAATTTCATATTTTATTTATTTTTTAAAAATTTCTTTATCGATATTTACAACTACATGAAAATATATACAACAGGTAAATTTGATGTTAGTTATGCAAAGGAATGATACAGATATGTAGAGAACCCATTGATAAAACTCCAATAACATTTTTAGAGATCTCAAGGACATTTTTTTTCAGACGTTTCAGAAGGTAAGGGAGGTAAATGAGAAGCCAGGTTAGAAACAAGTGGGTTTGAGTGGTTGTGAAGTTTTGGAATGATTGGTCCGTCATGGAAGGATTGGTATCTGGTTCTGGCAAAATCGGCAAGATATGGAACATTGAGGTCCTGATAGATGACTTGATTTGTGATAAAGTAAGGAGCATTAAGGATTTTGGGTTATATGGATTGGATACGAGAGATGATGAACTCCTAGCGTTTGATAAAAATACTGCACCAATGTAAATGACAGTTTTAGATTTGACTATAAATCTATATTGTTTACTTCTCAATGTTTTTATTTCTAATGAGATTTGATTCATGTCCATCTACAATTTATTTTCATTAAATTACAATGGCATTTTTAAGAAACTTAGTGAGTTAAATGTTTTTGATTACATTATTGATCCACATTAAATCATCCGGACTCTTAAAATGAAATAATGTTAGTTGGTATTAGAAATGAGGATTTATTTATTACAAATCATAACTTCATGCTTTTAGTCGAGTTTTGGTTACAAAATTAAATTTTTGGTTTGGTTATAATGTTTTGGTGAATTTAAAAGTGATTAAATTATTGCTTTACAAGTGAAATGCACTGTCGAAAATTGAGGTTTGAGATATTTAATGCTACATTTTTTTTTTAAATTTTAATATTATGGAACTAGTAATTATACTTTTAATTAGCATATTCTTATAATATTAATGAATTATTTGGAGTTGGAAAAAAAACAACTCAAAATTTTAAAATCTTGACTTAAAGTCATATTTTTATTGAAGAAAGTGGTTAAGTTATTTTTTAAAACCGAAATATATATATATATTAAATAACATTGAGAAATTCCAGTGAATTATTATTTAATAAGAATATCTTGTTTATTTCCAAACGTTATTACGCTATATCAGGAACATTCTACAACTAAATTTATCACTGCATGAAAATATAATCTGTCACCCGAAAATTTATGTTGTAAAAAATAAACCTGACTCGTAAATAGTTCGGTAGGAGGCTGGTTGTAGTGTACGGCCACACAGGTGAGAGCGACTGTGGTATATGAGTAAGTGCTACCGGGTTACGCAAAGCACTCAAGGTTTGAATCCACACGAAGAGAAACTCTTAATTATTTTAACCTGATTTGGAGGTGTCGTCCTCAACAACCTATTCGAAAATCAATTTAACGAGCCTATAAAACTTCCGTTAGTGTTGTCCACTTATGGACAATCATCACAGTACGTCCTTGAAAGGACCTATATTTTTCCATTCTACCTCTTTGGAAACATTAAATTCCTATACACATTACATTCTTTCAGGTTTATTTTCATTTTTCTGAATAATTATAAAAATTTAAATTTTTTTTTTTTTAATTTTGAAATTTATATTCTGATATTTTAAGTTATTCGGCTACTTTTTTCATAAATTATCGGAAATGTCTAAGATATCATATTAATATTAAAAAGTGTTATATGTTCAAAAGGATAAACCCAGTTTTGAAATAATGGAAGACAAGTCCTTACACAGACAAATCGCCCTGCTATCAGAGCTTAAAAATGGATATGTTATAGGCCACTTTTTGTTCCATTACTTCAATTTGATAAATTTCAAGTTCACCTTAACTACCTGTATTTTACCATTCATTTACTCCTGAGCACCTAAAACGTTTTCCTTATAGTAAACGAATTTATAAACTCAATGAGTTCTATGAATCATAGTCTTATCAAAATTTCAGTATATTCCTATCGTTTCGATTAAATTTCTTTCAGAATTTATATATTATTTCTTTTTTTATATTTTTGGTCCTTAATCTATATAGTATAGATGTCAAATGTCAAAATGATATTTCTTTTTCGAATTCAATTGGTTTCGAATTAAAACACTTCATAACATAAATTTGAGTAATAAGGTAAGTTAAACCATTTCTTGGTAACCAGGGAGTTAAAAGCAAAATATTTTTTTTTTTTTGGTTGTTTTTCTCTTTTTTGTTGGTTAAAATAAACTTTATCTTAAAAAAAAACAACCTGTTCTAGTTTTATTTGTATGGATTTTATAGAAAGGTATAAACAGGCTTACTAATTTTTGGATCAATTTTTTTTTTAATGATATCCAGTATTAAATTTTTTACATGGTCGGTTTTTTGAAATGTAAACAGCAAGAAATGTATATTGTTTAAGTTAAAAAAAGGTAAAAAAATATACAATAAAACAAAATACGTTGTTTCCCATTCTTGGAAGATTTCCTTGAAGAAAAATGATCTTAATTTTTATTTTTCACTCACAGATGGAAGTCTAGAGTGACAGAACTTGCTAAAAAAGGTTTCAAATATGGTTGCATATAATTTCTTCAGGTATTTAGAAAATCAGGACATAGAACAAAGTAGTAGCACAAAAAAAAAATCAATCCATATTTTATTTATTTATCAATAAATGTTTATGTTAAAATTCTCAATTCAATTCAATTGCTTTGGTATATACATTTCACGATTCATTTCCCGCCCAAATAGAAAGTTTTAAGTGATATAAAACAATGTTTCGAAAGATGGTTGAACCTTGAGTGTCCTTGTTGTTACAAGATGGAGAGTGGAGAGAGAACCATATCACCTTTGCAAAGTATCAAGTGCTAATGTTGGCGGGTGACAGTGCACCATTGGAGGATGACGATGATGAGCCATGTAATCTGCAGACTGTCACCCGTCAAGGCGACAAATGGTACTGACTGTCTCCAGTGTATTTACATTAGGCAGTCACTTCGTATCAAGAGCTGCTTTCTTTAAAGCTTCTTACAGAGGTATTACAGTACAAGAATTAATCTTCATAATAATTATATTTTTGATTTACTACAACTCTGATTATTCATATTAGAACTCTACGAACAAGAACAAAGAAATAACACTGATATTAAAGGAATCCAGATACGTGATAGTAAATGTTTTGCTTACAAGAATTTAAAGAATTCAGATGAGAATATTAAATATATTCCACGCAGTGAAATATAATAACATTTTTTTTAAATAAAGAGTTTTCTATTTTAACGAATAAATCATTTCTTATAAAAGCTATTTTTATGAAATATCATATTGGCTATGACCATATAAAATTTATATATTTTTATCAGTAATTAATACTTTACTATAATGTATTATAGTATACTCTACTATAATATAATTACATTACTATACTATGAAATAATTACATTTTAGTTAGGACTTATTAAGTGATGGCTGGTGTGGAATCATTCTTTTTGTTGGTGGCAGTAATTTGTTTTCGATTCTCCAGCAGCCTCTTAATCTTCCCCGCGCTTGTGGTCATTAATTTAACTTAAAAGTTAAGTTGGACTATCCCTTTTAAAGGAATTGCCTTCCATTTAATCTCCAGTACTACGATAAAGCCGATCTATGAGGATTTTCAATCGGAATAGATTAGTAAACATATTTTCGAGAATATTATACCGTGCACTTTATCATCGGTGAAAATACTAATATCAATTATTCTTAACCTTTTTTGATAAGTTTATGAAAATACTAATATCAATTATTCTTAACCTTTTTTGATAAGTTTATGAAA
>NW_027107180.1:130075-180373 GCF_000696795.3 Halyomorpha halys
AAAATACTAATATCAATTATTCTTAACCTTTTTTGATAAGTTTATGAAAATACTAATATCAATTATTCTTAACCTTTTTTGATAAGTTTATGAAAGTAGGTTGGTTATTCTCAGACTTGGCAAATTTTAATAAGTCTATTAAAAAAAAAATTTGTTTCCTAATTTTGAGTCTTTTTACATTAACATTTTTTTAGAAGTCAAATCCGATATGTGATATTACCGGAAAATAAAAACAATAAAATACTCAATTCCATATGTTTATTATGACCCTCACCAGGGTTTCAAAACTTTCAACTTCTGAACCAAAATAGATAATTAAAAATAATCCATTACAACGATACCTTCCGTGAATATGTTGACACCACAAATGTCAGGTCTCCGTGTCTTCGACTAAAAGTTGAAAGGAAAGCTAAATTATTCAGGCTGACAAAATTTTAGTATGATATTCTATGATTTGATGATTTTTATTTAAATATACATATTTTGTACACAAACAATTCCTAGATTCCGTGTTATGGTATGACAGTATGAAGATGGAATGGCGGGGGAGTGTGGTTAAAATCATCTACTGAACTGGATTCCGGTCTACTCATTTGTCCAGTGTTATTGGCATAAATAAATATTAATTTTTCTTCAAGACATTTTTTACTGCAGTTCAAACCAACATACGATAGTCCGAGGTAGAAGATAGGCATAAATTAGTGTAGCTAATTTTTTTTTTTATTAAATGGGAACAAATAATCTAGGTTCTTGAAGATTCCGCATCAGGTTCCGTAGTTTCATTCCTCACAACACCCATCAGTATCCACTCCTAGTATCCTCTCTCGTCTTCCCCCACTTCGACTACGGTTCCTTGGTCTATGGAGGGCTATCTGCAGACCTAGAGTTGAGACTGAAGAGAATCATGAATTTCCTTGTAAGGTTCGTCTTTGGGTTTCCAAGGCGCTCTCAAGTCTCCCTCTGGTATACCGAGTTGAAGTGGCTCTATCCAACCTCCCGAAGGCAATACCTCCTAGGTGTTTTCCTATTCCAAGATCTTCAAATAAAAAAAACCTACCTATATTCTTGATCTCCTCACTCTTTGTTCATCAATCCATTCATTAAACACCAGATCCCAACTGATTGATTTATATATGCCATCCTATAGAACCGTAATCTTTAGCAAATAGTTCGTCATACGTACAACCTTCTTTTGGAATTCTCTTTCCATCTCCATTCGTCAATCCTCATCCACTCTTTCTTTTAAACAACACCTATTTTTTCACTAAACCACTTGCGCAGAACCAAATCTTGTACGCATCAGTTTGAAGAATACAAATAGGCACATATTGATTAACATTATAAACAGTAGTTAAGCCAAGATCCCAAAGTAATATCATTTTACTTACTGGAGACTTTTCAATACTTGCCAGACAAAAATCATAATGTATGAACCATGTATTTATTCTTAGGGGACATATGTCCCAAAATAAAATTATTTTTTCATTTAATTTCATTTTTTTTTTTAATATGTTTAATTATTATTACGTACTTATTTGTTCAGTACTTCATTGCCTTATTGTAGTCGCTTGAGATTCCTTGTTGTAATTTATTAATTTTTTTAAAAATTTATTTTGTATTTGTAATTTTTGATTTTTTTTTTTATGACAAAGTATTGTTTTTATAAAGTTAATTTTATAATTAATTTCAATGTAATGGACAAATGTAACTTGTTATACATGTAATGTGCCTAATATTAATATATATAATATAATTAATATATATAATAATAATGTGCCTACTTAGCATACAGATAACTATCAAAACAATAGATCATTTTACATATGACTTTACATATGACATTTTATAATGATAATATAATTTGCTAATAATGTACAATGAATGGCAGTATATAAAATCTAGGATACCTCGACAATTGAATGGAATTTCATTGTCGACATGAATTATTGTTTAACAATCTTAATATAATATGTCATATTGTATAAGAAAAAATGAACGTTTCTTAAACAATGTATTCATAATTTTTCCTCCACTACTGATAATTCTTCTCCTTTTTCCAAAAAAAAAAAACAGCTAAAATTATAAAAAAAAAAGCAAAATAAAATAAGACCGTTCGAAGACTGTCTTGCTTACATTCAAAATTGTAGATATACTCTATATATACATATAAACACATTAATCTGTACGTAGATATACTGAAAAGCGAGTAACAAAAATTGCGCATGAGTTCTGTAACGGCACAAGCATCTAACGACACGCCTGAGAGCTCACTGGGGAATTCTAAGATGATTTCTCCGGACCTAGCTGCGAAAATTAAGAGCGTGACATGTTCATCTTTCTCGAGGATCATTAATCCTTCCGATGAGTCTTAGAAAAAATCTATCTCTGTATCTGTTTACTCTGTGTGGTCTACAGGGAAAGTTGTTAAGCAGCTATGTCTTCGAGGTATTGTTTGCAGGAACACTGTCAGAATGGACAAATAATCCTATTTATCATAATATTTATGATAATAATAATTTTTCTTAAGCAGACGTCATTAATCTAAGCTGGGGGTTTCTTTATGTTTCGTAATAAATACTGGAAAAGAAATAAATACTGTTTAGCAAGAAAAAATATTCAATCTGTATGAATAGGGATAATAATGTAATAAAAAATAATGTATCAGAAACGAATTAATCAACTTGATAGAAATTATTATTAGAACTTTACCCCTGAAATTAAAAAAAAAAAAAAAAAGCATATCGTATAATAATAAACTAAATGGTGTAAACTTTTCTGAAAAGGGTTCTTTAAAATCCTATATTTCTTGTCTAATAATATGAATCTTAAGTAATAGAAACTTTACTGCAAAAAAAATTAATGTAAACTCTAATAATTCCCTTTTATTTATATAAATACCGAATTTTCGGATGCTTCTAAGCCTTCAGTATTTATTTTCCTCAATTATAACAATGAAACTATCAAACATATCAAAGTAAATATATGTTTGTTCGTACTTTGTGTGCTGCCATACCATTCATTTGAATGTGATGGAGCTTTTTGTTAAATGTTCTGGATTTTTCCGGGAAGGATTTTGGCGTAAAGCTTAGAGAATATAGATTTTTTTTTATGGGTTATTATAAACCAATCAATTTCCCTGTTTCTGAAGTATTAGGTTGGGGAAAATTTTGTACGAAGCTACCTTTAAAATGGGAACAAATTATAGAACAAAATAGTGCATATTTGACCCAAATCAGACAATCCGAAACATATTAGATAAAGTCTTGAATTTCACGTAAAAATAATGGATTTATTTATCCCCAACCCCCAAAAAAATATTACTGATTCCATCATATGGTTTTTTATTAACCAAAAATTAAAAAAAACATAGTGAGGCTTGAAGTAAACTAGGTTAACAAATTTGTTTTTACGAATAAGCAAATCATATTCACTTATAGCGTCATCTTGAAACCTTAAATACCATTTTTCAAAGAAATTAAAAATGTTCATAACTCCTTTGGATTATATTCAATTTCTACGTTAATACATCCATAGGAAAACTGAATGTCTGTTCTCTTATTTTAAATCAATAAAATATATATAAGCCCTTATGAGGACAAAATAGTTCCAAATAAAGAGTAAACAATAATAAATTAAGGAACACAATTTAAGGTAAAAAATCAGATTTTTTAAATAATAAATATAACTATATAATGTTATAGTTTTTAAATTGTTATTATGGAACGTAGTTATCTCTGAATATTTATATTATTTCATTGAGCCTTTCCGAAATAAAATGAAATTATTATTTAATGTTATATATATTTCAAAATATACTCTAACCATTTCATCTTATTCTATCTATTGATATTCACTCATTCACTCCTGATATCCACGCGTAGCTCCATCCATCTCACTCTTTGACAGGATCTTGACCGTGACCTCACGCAGACGTAAGAGTTTTTTAGGCGTCCTTGGCGGGAGGAAAGTACTCACCCTAGCAGCGTAGGACCACGTACAGACGTTACGCAAACTCATCATCGAAGAGGAAATCTGAAGAAGACGTCGTCTACGGTGTGAGACCATAACTAATTATTTCGTCTCAGATGGAACAAGAAAATGCGTCCTGCAGACGTCAGTATTCCAAGTCACTAAGCCATTATGACAAATCGTACTTATAATAAAGAAAACAAACTAAATATTCAGAAGAAGTCTTTGTTATACAACAACTTGAATGGTTCTATTATGAAGGAGATATTAAAGTAGTCAAGTGAGTGAATATTATTAGGGGAACGAACCAGCCTTAGAATTATTTTTTTTATTTATAGCTATTTAATTTTGTTTATATAAAACAACATGATACCTACATATACAAGGTGTTCTGTAAATCTTGGGATGTATTAAAAGAGATGATAGTAGATTTCAGAAGCGACAAAAAAGTTCATGTAGGTCACAGTCCGATTCTCTACAGGAAAGAAGAAAATTGATGTGTCTTTTGAAGCGTCAAGTGAATGTTTTTTGCTAAATAGGAACCGAACGCTTAAAAACGATTCTAGGAAATTTTCAATTGGGGAAAAATTGAATAGGGGGAATCCCGACAAGAATTGTCTAAAAAATCATAAACATACATGAATTATATAGTTAGTTGAGCAAATAGGTTTCTGTAAATAATAAAATATTTTCAGCTTAAATTAAATAATATCACTTAGTTTTACATAACACTAAGTGATATATTTCACTAATATCCACTCTCTTTTTAATTAATTTAATTTTTTTTCGGCCCGAGACTTCCATTGAAGTCCTAAACTGCCTAACCATGGCGGGGGATCAAGTTATTCATTTTGTGGGAATGAAAAAAGTCAACGCTACAGGCCGGATTCGAACCAGTGCCGGTGCCGATCAGATTAGGTAGACCTACGCCTATATACCTGAGCTGCGGGCAGCCCTTTATTTATTTTTAGCTTATGGTGTCAACATTATTGTTATTTTATATTATAACATTATTATTAAGTTATTTTATTTTATGATTGTTATTTCATTTTAATTCGTTTGAACATTTTTAGTTATTTACAACGTTTTCTTATCATTTCTGTATTTTTCTTCATATGTGTTTACTGAAAATATCAATTTTAAAAGAGTCCATAAATTTAAAATAGAACATATGAAGTAAACTTCCTTAAAAAAGAGGAATATGAGATATGTTAGAGGGGGTGTAACAATAAATTAAATTTAAAAAAATTTACAAGAGAAGAAGAAATAAATAAATAAAGGTTCAAAATATAATGTAATTTTGTTATTAAAAAAACTTATTGTAAATATTGTAGCAATTTATTTTGTTTATATTATTTTTTTTAGTGTCTTTTAAGATAGATTTGTATGCTGTGTGCTATAGCAACCCATTGTATTTGGGCAGCATTGCTTCATTGACAATAAAGCATTTCTCTCTCTCTTTAATGTTTACGAATTTATGAATACGAATTTTTATTGATCAAAGGAAAAGAAAGAAGACTCAGAAGAGAAGAGTATTGCTCAATATCAGAAATATTTGCTGATTTTTTTTTCATAAAAACTGACTCGTATACTTGATAATACGTATACTTGAGCCATAATCAATCAGTCAAATCAATTAATCACTGTTCAGTTGTCTATGATGAGCGTCGATAAAGACTCGTTGTCTATCAATAAAATAACGTAATAAGATATTTATTAATTTGACATTTTATCACTCTTTTTTATTTTCTAAATATATAGAGGTAACTCTAAATCAGGATTCGTCCATTAATGGTTTGACAGGATCTTTCTATGAATGAAATTCCTAGCCTCTTGTGGAAGCTACGCATGGGTCAATTGATGAGTAGAAGATTGAAGAAAATATTATTCTCTAAAAGAGGAAGAAGGGGATTGGTCGTGGCCGGAGCATCCAGACTTATATGGGAGGAGCGACAATTCTCATTGGTTCAGCGAATGGTTCTTAACCAATCGATAGGAGAGGCGCCTCTGACGTCGGCAAAAAAAGGTGTACTTCCTTTCTTCCATTTTTCACTCAAAATAATTCAATGAAATCAGAAAACCTGAGATTTCGTTCTAGTGTGTTTTGTAAAATCTTGGTCATATTACTTCCAGTACTAGAACTCACAGTTTTAGACTAAAAGAGAGTACAAAATTTAAAAGAAAAAAATGCAAAAACGAATATCAACTTTATTTCACTAACGAAAAAATCTCCTATGCTAAATCATTTTATTTAAATTTTTTTTCTCATAATGTATAATCACAGTGAAAAAACAGTCGGTAAAAGCAAATTTTAAACGTTATGCAAGTAATTGCAAAGCCTTACTTTTACCAAATATTTTTATAGCGTGACTAGGCTAAAGGTAAGTATGTCTGATAATGATAATGTTCGGCTGAAATATAGCAAACATATAATATAATTTGCTGATTTTTTTTTTTTTTTATTACATTTCTTTTTACATTATTAAATAAGAAGAAAATCCAAAAATATCCGTCTGTCGAAGCCTGGGTGCAATTTTAACTCAAAAACATAGATAATAAAACTTAAAAAAAAAGTTTATGTTTTAAGAAAAATTGCTTTAACTAGTCAATAAATAATCTAAAACTAAAATACTGTATTATTTCTAAAGAAACAAAATAATACTCTCAAATGTAAAATATCAAACTTTATTTGTTCGATACTAAATCAAAATTATCATTTAAATATGGCGTTTCTGTTAATGTAATTAATAAGTTGTTATTAATAAATACTTAGAAATAATGGCGGACTTAATATTGTTAATTAAAAAAAATATTTATTAATTTATTGCTGGATATAGAAATCTTGTGAATTTAGAGATGATTGGATTCTCAATCTCCATTTTTTTTCTCGATGATATAAAATTATCTGAATTCCGTAAATATAAAAATAATAATAAAAAAAACTGAAAACATGGAAGGTTTTGGCTCACATTGAATGTATCATATTTAGTTCTAATAGTGGTTTTCCACATATAATAACTTAAAACACATCTATGTTTTACATAGGACTTCTTTAACTTAGCTAAATCCTGAACATTGTATTTTTAAGTGCAATTGGCGAGTTTGGTTGTTAGCATTATTACAGTAAACATAGTATTTCCCATCATCTACTTGTTCATTTTTTCGTTTTACACCGATACTAAGTACCATCTTTCATGATACAAGACAAGAGAAATTACCTGATGAGAAGAGAAAGTGACACTTAGAGGTAGGATAATAGTCAGAAGAAGGATTGTAGTTAAGTTCAAGGACGGTGTGTTTTAAGGACCTCACGTACTTCTGGAGGAGTCTGAGTCTAATAGGGAACCACTTAGAAACAAAAAAAAATGAAGAAGAGTTGTTTGTGGGTTATAACCTCAAGGCACTAATGAGTTTTTTGACTGGTTTGACGAAGGAACATGAACTACTATACCGCATGGATTACATTATTGCATTGATCAAGGCAAAACACTGTTATTTTTATTATTCCATATGGTTGCTAATGGTTCATTATCAATTACTAGAAGTCAGAGCATATACCTAAAACAGTAGACAATTATCTTATTGGGCTATCTCATCCCCCAAAAAGAACTAACAAAATATTTTTAAATATGATTATTTAGAAATTTCAAAACCCTTAAATTGCATCCCAAACTCTCCAATCCCATATCACAACCCTCGAAGAATGGTGTTGAAATAGGAGGATTAAAATAAATCCTAACAAATCATCTTTACCATTCGTCGTAAATCTATCGACTGTCCTACATTTTTCTTTCTTTTTTTTTTCTTTTTATTTCTCTTGGAATCCACACACAAGAATGAAAAGACAGGAAACTTAACATCGATTCTGACTATTACAGCACTTACTAGACCAACAATCTTATCTTCCAATCCATTATACAAGACTGGTCTACATGAACGTAGAAAGGCCTATCTGGACATGAGGAGTTGAGTTTTGGGCTCCACTAAACCTTCGAATTCCTCTCGTATGCAATCCTTACAATTCAAAATCCTTTGTAAAGTACTCAATGCTCCCTACTTTGTCACAAACACAAACTTTGTCTAGCCCGAATTAGATATCAATCCTTCCATTATAAACTCCCTGACTATCCAAACCTCTTTGTTCCTGACCTTTCTTCTTCTTCCATTCCTGAATTCCTCCGAGGCACCTGAAAAGAAGAGAAATTTTATTAGAGTGTTACCAATGGAAAGTTTCTCTAAATTCCTGTATCACTCCATTTTTACATTACATCAAATTTATTTAATATGTTATAGGTAATTATAGTTGTAAATTCCAATAAATAAATTTAAAAAATAAAATATTCTGATAATGTTGCCAAGCTGAATTTGACTTATGAAGAGATCAGCCAATTATATTTTATCCGGCTCCGCTGAGGCAAAAGGAGACCTTTAATAATATAAAACTAAAATAAAGTTGTTTTTCAAGCCCAGGCTTTTTATTTTATCTTGGAACCGCATAAATGATATCTTGGTTAGCCATTCAATTTTAAATTAACTATGAAAGTGTGTGTTTTGAAATTATTTCTCTGTTTTCCATCGTAAAGTTTACAAGAAAATGGCTTGTGAATATCGGTCTAAGAATTTTCTTTACAACTGATTATGTTTTGGATAATAAAACTTGAAGTTTTTTTTTTTTCAAGCAGTCACGAAATTTATGTCACACAGAGGCGCAACGGATTGGTGATACAACGGAATACTCTTGTTAAAAAAGTAATTATTATATTATAACAATAATATTATATTATATATTATGGCTTCCTGCAGGTAATAGTTCCAAGGTGAAGGTGAGGAATAGATAGCTAAGCCTTCTTTTCTAGCAACGGTGATAGGATACGATTGGTTAAAACTGATTATGTTTATGAATAATATTAAGTATAATGTAAACATATTTTATCTTTCTTACGATTCATAAAAAACATTTTAACTAGCGGGCGATTATTAAATGCATAAGAATCAAATGCAGACTACATATTATAAATTATAATGAAAATCATTTTTATACATCTCAAGCGCTTTTCACGGAGCACGTATTTAGAATTCAGTAACATCGTAAATAGACCCAAAATAGTACAATAAAAGACAAATAAATTTAAATTTCAATAAATCCATGATCATTAGTTTTTAAAATAAAATAATTAAAATTATATTATAATATAGATTAGTGAATAAATATTTTTTTTTCAAAATAAAGTTTGTTTAGGTATCATCATTCGTCACATGTAAAATTAACGATCTTTCACTGGCAGATACATTTGCTCAAATTGTCCAGCCAAATGCTGTGCATGATTTGAAACGATTTCAGCTCAAAGTACTGAATTTTTGTTACTGAAGGAAAAGTTTTTTTCCAAACATTTCATGCTAAAAGGACATGACTCTAATTAAAATTTTTTTCTAGAGCACATGAATTGATTAAAAAATTCTAGGAATTTCGTTTTAAGTGATGCTCATCAAAGCTGAAATTATTTGTATTTTACAAACCAACGTAAATACACCACTAATGCCTGTTGAACAGATTCCACACACAGGACGGAAACGACAAGAAACTGCTCGTAGATTCCGATTGCTACAACACTTACTTGACAAACGCTCTAAACTTCCCATTCCCTACAAAAAATTATTATACACTACAATAATCAGACCAATTTGGACATATGGAATTGAGCTCTGGGGCTCCACCAAACCATGAAATTCTTCCCGCATCCAATCCTTACAATCCAAAATCCTACGTAAAATCCTTATTACGTCACAAATAAACTCATTCACAAAGACCTTAACACCCCATTCGTTCCAGATTTGACCCAAAACAGATATGCGTCTTTTCATTCCAAACTCCTTAACCATCCTAACCCATTAATTCTTAATCTTTCATCCTTAACAATCCCTGATAATCCTCCGAGGCGTATGAAAAGAAGATGGCCACGGGACCTTCTAATTTAAATTAATGTTTAAAGTACCACCAATGGATGGTCCTTCCCAAGATTTTGAAGTGTATATGAACATACTACATATTTATAATCTTTAAATTTCTTTCTTGAGACTGGCAATTTTTTACTAAATAATTAAAAACACTATCCAAATTATAGTCTCAAAACATTTATTTCATTTACACGTCCAACGTTTCGGCCAATTCGGCCATCTTCAGGGACAATCTATTACAAAAAGTTTCCATTATTTGTATGATCCTACAATCAATTCAATTATATGTTCAAATAAATGTTTTGACCTGGGCAGAATAGCTTGTATGGAGTTTTAAAATGGTTAAATGATATGTCTCATACTACATATTTACCTATTGTATTATTTTGTACAGTTGTAAATTACATTAAATAAATAATTTAAAAAAAAAACGAACGTCTTGGAAAAAGTTTTTAAAACAGTTTTTTCCAAAATTGGGTCTGGTTGGGAACCGCACTTTTAATATTTAGCTATTCGATTCAATCGCCAATGTATCTATCGGATAATGTTGTCGCATACACATGAGTTGTAACTGAAGTTTCCATTTATGAATTATGAAACTTGGCACAGTAGTCGGTGTCGTCCTACCCATTAGTGGCAGAAAAATATATATAAAATGTTCTATGTTGTTTGTGTGAAATTATTTAATGATTAATTATTACAATGATTATGATTATGCGTTTTAAAGAAAAAGAAAGTGGATTGGTCACACCCTAAAGAAGCCTGATAATGCCATTGAGTAACATGCTCCTGACTTAAATCCACAGGATGCTTGTAAGCAAGGACGACCTAAGAACATGTGGAAGAGATCGGTAATAAGGGAAGTGAACCATTTGGGACTGCAATGGAGAGATGTGAAATGGATTGGCAAAAAATCGTGATGGCTCTTTGCTACATCTGTAGCTGAACGATTACTACTATAATTTGTAAATTATTTTCATTTGAGATAATCTGAAATTCATCTAACATAAACCTCCTAGTCTAATTTCATTTTTTACTCGCCTTTCTAGATACGATTTACCACACTTTCTCCACTAACATTAATGGGACCTGTTTTCAAAGCATATATTTATATTCAATAACAAGCGAGTTAAAACAGCGCCTCAGTGGTATTAAATCACAAGTATTGCTGCACAGAGGTTGAAAAGCGGAAACAAATTCATAAATAGATTAGCTATACCACAGTTTTTTTTGCTACACAATGGCTAAATTTATGAAATAAATTTGAAAGTACACATCTTAACGCAAATTTAAATTTGATTAAAACGGTACCAAAACGTTTTTTCCGTATACCACTTGGGCATCAAATGGTATTTTCCTTAAAAAAATCATTGCAATCACTGTACGATTATACCGCATTAAAACCGATTTCAGCTGCGTATGTGGTCCCAATAATTATTTTTAGATTGAAAATATATTAATTAACTTTTTTTTTTTAAGAAACATTTGAAACGAAATAATTATTTGGCCGTTAAATAAACCTCGAGAAACATTCTGCCTTATCATATCAGTACCCTAAATCCATTTAAAGCAAAAGTAGATGTTATTTTAACTATTGCTAATTTTGCATTACCTTTTCGGTACAAATTGTTTATAAGTCGTGACAGAGAATTGAATACATGTTGGTAAATTATTAAGAATAATTTAATTCATGCGATCAAACTTGAAATAAATTAATTAATTGTTAGTTATCATTAGAATTTTATTTAGCCTCATTTACACTGAAAGTGACATGAAGTTCATAAAAAAGAAAATTGATCTATACAAAATAAAAAGATAAAATATTCAAAAAATTGGGACATTTGGGTTCTTTGCTTTTGAAATTTGAACTTTCATCAGATTATTATATAATGTACAATTTATAATATCTTAGTATTTAAAATTTATCATTTTACTCTCCGCAAATAATTAGTCAATAAAAAATAAAAATAAAATAGTAAAAAATGTTAAACTTTTATTTGTGTTGGATAGAAATCGATGTTCTCAACAAAATTAAGCGTCTGTCATTCGTTCTGAAATAAAATATAAACTCTTTTTGTACTCAAAAATTTCCAACATACATTTTATTTTATTTTGTCACATTTATAAATTAAATAAAAGAAATTTAAAAAAAGGCTTAAAATATAAATAAAAAAATTCTCAATTTTTAAATTAATCTTTTTTTTTTTATTCTAGAATAGACTTAATTTTACAAAACAAATTTGAAAGTATGAGGGTACCAAAACTAATTTTCTGTGGTACTTAGACTGAAAAAAACCTATTTATATACACCAAGGCAACGGTTTGAATCTGGCTAGAAATACCTGGTACTAGGCTGATTAGAACAAATTTTTTAGGCATTCAAAAAAACCCTTCCTTTCTGCCCTAGTTGTGTGCCTTACCAAATTTCCGTTTTTTAACGGAATAGATATATAAATTGTATGTTAATAAGACGGAGTATTTACATATATATATGCACACTGATAACAATGTGAATAATTATCAGCCATGTAAGTTAATAGTAATTATTGATGAAAATTAATGTTGGAGTGTAATATACTCATGTAATAACAATAAAGTTGTCCAATAATAATAATAATAAAATGTACAAATACTTAGTATATTAAAACAAAGAAATACATATATATGAATCCCATAACACTTTTATGACTGAATTTTCACTTCAAGTATTTTTCAAATTAGAAATGGAATAGGTATTTTCCCGGTAGTTTACAGAAGATTGCTTAGCCAAAGATAAACAGAAACGAGAAAGGAGGGCATTGCATACAGTGACTTAACACTCATAAATATTTATCAGTGCATAACGTCTTTCTGGAGATGATTCTTTATAATATTGAACCAGATAATCAGGTTTAGAGCTCTCGACATTTTGTTTTCCTGTTTTGTATTAGGTCACCGTGCCAGTATCACCGCTGTTCTGAGCTTTCTGAAGGCTCTACCAAGCTCTACCGATTGTTTGATATTTACGATAATATCAGCTTGTAAGTATGAATAAACATTTTGGGGAACACAACTTGCGCAAACATACTGGCAATTGTAAGGCGATGATATTGGGCTCACATAATTATTTATTGTCAATATAAAAAAAAGATTTTTATTTTAATTTTTTATTCTGCCAGTAAATATGTGAACCCAACAATAAATATATAATTTATATTTATATATATTTCGTGAAGAATAATTTATTTCGATAAATAAAATAAAATTGAATGGTGAAAAAACTTTACTATAATTTAAAAAAAAAATTGGTCGTAGAAGACTTGCTAAAATAGAAGGCATCAAATTATCTAGAACATAGCATCTAACTTAACCATAACTTAGATATCAGAAGTTGTTATAATGCTTTTTGGCTAAAATCACTGATGATAAGTTGTAGAATTTTAGATTACTGTTTTACTTAATTTAAGGCTTACCAAACATTACAGGTTCTTGCTGATCTAATGATATGAATCAAAATAGCAATGAGTCAATTTTTATTCCTTAACGAAGATACGTTACTTTAATCAAAGGGAAGACATTTTTTTTTTCTCAAGCCTGAATAGTCTGAAGAAATGTTGGAAACATGTTGAAGGAAACTATTCCATTGATAAGTTCTAACTTTAGAATTTAATTTCACAGTGATATAGCTGAAAGAGGGAAGCGCTGAGATCTCATGGATCCTTGGAGCTTAGAGCTCAGAGCCCAAAGTTAAATTCAAATATTATATATAGGTGTGAAGGTATATTAATTTAATTTTCACTTAAATTTAATTTTTTTTATAATATATTTTGTTATTTGTAATTGTTTTCCTTATTTTTATTACTTTTATTTTTTTTTATTTTGTGAGTATTATTGTCATAATTTACATTTTTTTTCCTTCTTATTATTTCTAAATATATGGTATGATTGCCTACTCACATTACTAATACTTATATCCCTTAATTTAACAGATTATTTTATTATTCTTTAATAAAAAAAAAATCTATATATCACATTTTTTTTTTATAAATGTGTGATATCAGCAATGCCATAGAAAATCTAACAACTATCAATATCGATAGTTCTATCAAACTACAACAAATTGTATGACTAATATAAGTAGCTGCAGTAGTGTTTGAAAAGCTGAAATGAAGACATTGCCGAGTAGAAATGGTAATCGTAAAAATATTTTTCATAATCTTACCGAATTGCCTAGGAATAATAAAAAGATTTATCTACGTCTGATGCGATAAAGTTTGTCATCTTTTATTGTTTGTTGTCGTCTCTTGAACGAAGGTCGGGTATGACATTAAGGGAAGTTTCTCTGTTGACAGGAATACTTTATGACCTACTTCTAGAAAAACAAGTGGAATCAATCTTTGGAGTCTCCTTTAGACTAGAGGTTTCTCGCAGGTCGGGTTTTCCAGAAGTCGGACTACTCTACGAATTGCAAATAAGAGATCAACTTTTAGAGAAGATGAATCAGATTAGTAATTTCTAGTCAACTGTACAGATTAACTGTGCAAACAGATCGGAAATTGCAAGCCGAGGTTATTGGGCTCACATATTTATTGACAATATAAAAAAAGAAACTGTTAAAATTATATATTAGAATTAAAGTGTATAATTTACTTCTACAATTAATTGAAAATTGAATAGTGAACTAAACTTTACTATAATAAAAAATATATATATTAGCTGTAGCAGGCTTGCTAAGTTAGAAGGCAAGTGTATTAACTACAGGTAATGAAGCAAAATAGTCATTAAAAAAATTAGAAAAATAATAGCTATATAAGTTGCCTCCACAAGAATGTATGGTATAATTTTTTTAAAATTTGCCTAAAGGTCCTTCAAAACAGTGACACGATTGAAGAGTTCGGAAAATACGATTAAACCACGAAAAGTTTCAATACATTCCATTTTCTTGAACATCAATTTGAGGCTATGTTTATTTTATAAATAATATCGCATTAATACTATAATTTATATTTTATGGAATTAAAAACAAGAATGTATTAAGGAAGAGACCAAGAAATGTGTATAAATGTATACCGTACAGACCGAAAAGCGTCAGAAGAATATTTTGAACAAACCTTATACATGTTTCTTGAACAAATGTTATACATCGAAGTGATTTGTTCAGAATCACGCTTAATCATCTGTTTTTTTCCCAAATAAGGGTATAAACTTTATAGACAGAGTGTGCCCCAAGAGATTTTCCAAACACACAGGATTAACTCACGACTACATTAACGGAATAAATAATTTATCCACCACAACCGGATTCGAACCTGGGTCCCAGGAGTTAGTAGCACAGTGCCTTACTCATTGAACTACTCCGCTCCCTCGTGAAATTTATATGCTTAACATAAAAGTACAAACGTGTTTAACGTATGTTCATGAAATGTCTGCATTTTAAGATGCGAATGAGGAAAGGGATATATATATATAGTTCAAATTTCACCTAATAATATTGGTTCAAGACATCATTCTGTATATTCCTAGATATATTCAATATATATATTGAATATATCTAGGAATATACAGAATGATGTCTTGAACCAATATTATTAGGTGAAATTTGAACTTCTATGGTAAGAGCCGTTGATGAAATATAGTTCAGGGTTCAGCCCTACAGAATTTCCTAAGGCTGAAAAATGAGCTCCTCTTTTTCAAATGCTTTGCTCATGAATGTTTTCGTTAGAAATGTATTATAATCTAAATCTAAATATAATGATATGTATTTTAAATTAAAAACATTTCCAAAGCACATAAGTCAATAATAGAATCTTATCAAATTTGATATCAGACCCATTTCACACTAATCACCTACATTCCTCCACATTTGGACAAAAAAATTAATTTTCTCTCTGTAATTGTCACAATCTTCTAGTAGGATGAGCTCTTGAGCCACCTCTTGGTTTATACGACCTTTGCTGAGCTAGAATAACTAATTTTTATAGAAAAAGTTCGTTTTGAGAGATTTAGACTTTAGATTATCTAGATTCTATTATTCTATTATTAGAATTTAGATTATCTAGTTTCTATTATTCTGTTATTAGAATTTAGATTATCTAGTTTTTGTTTCCTTGTTAACATAAGTATTGAGAGTGAAGCAAAATAAAGCATCTGGAGAAAAAGAAAAAAATATATATATACATATGCAGAGAATCGAAAATATTTACTTGCAATTTAAGTTTGAGATATCGAGGATCAAATTTAACTCTGCATTTGTCTGACGGTCTGCAGGCAATTGTGTTCAGACATCATCGATCGGTCGGTTAATTTATTTTGAAGAAATGTTTAGTGAATATGGTGTGGTGTAGTTGATTCCTCATTAATTTCATCAGATGCCGTCCGCTACTTTCGCTAGACCAGCAAGACCAGCGCCTTAACCACCTGAGCTACAGTCAAAATTGATTAGTGTGCCAAGTATAGTTACGAGGAATAAAAAATGGTGTGTATCAAAACGTTAAAAAAAAAAAAAAAAAAATTAGTTTTTTGTTCGGAGCTCCAAATCTTTAAAACTACCTACAACACTAGAAAACCTTATTGAA
Organism: Halyomorpha halys; assembly: GCF_000696795.3. Taxonomy (NCBI): domain Eukaryota; kingdom Metazoa; phylum Arthropoda; class Insecta; order Hemiptera; family Pentatomidae; genus Halyomorpha; species Halyomorpha halys. Next base: position 146,554 of record NW_027107180.1, read on the forward strand.
CATAATTTTAAATACATTAAATTTACTAAACTATGAACCCTAAAAGAGCTGTTTAATAGTTCCCGGGACACATTTTTTTTTTTTTAAAGCAACTTTTAAAAATAAAATATACTGAAAAATTAGTACTTTGTGGATTTATTGTGGGAAATCTATATCTCAGGAACCATGAGACTTACAGATGTCTATTAGCACTCAAATTGAAACTAGTTTAATGTGTTATAAAGTAGTTTATAATGTTTATCTTTGTAGCAGCAGTAATTTTCATGATATTTTCTAAAATAAATGTATTTCTAGTTGTTCGGAAAAAAATTATTGTCTGAAACTATTACCATTTTGTATTCCATTATTGTAATCAATAATTGAGTTGAAATAACTGACTTATTTTTCACAGGGCTCTCTTACTGTATCGCTGGGGATATATCAGCGACCAAATTTATTTTTCTAATGGTAGGTAGTATTAAATAATACAGAAATGCTGATTGCTGATAATACAATATACATTGTTATAACTAGTAATTATATTGATTACTGATTCATAAAAGTAATATACTATTATAAATAACTCAACTTTGTATTTTTTTTTCATAACCCCTATTTAGGAAAATTATTTGTTATTAGTTTATACATATATATTTCAATTTCCACACTGTCTCCTTCTTCTATAGTGTCCTACATTTTAAGGAGTTTCTGAGTTTGTAATTGGATTGTATGAACGTTCTTTGAAATTTATGATGTGTTGGGGCACACATTGCTTTTGAAATATCTTTAAAACCTAATCTAAAAACTAAATATCTAATATGATAATCATAAAGTTGTTTTTGCCGGGAAACAACTTTATGGTAATCGTATAGATACTTTATATATAGAAGAGAAATTTATTGAATCGGAAAGGGAATCTCCTTACGAATATGCCTCTGTAAATTGTGGTCTTTTTTTAGTTTTATTAATGGAAAAGTTGTTATAAGACCAGCCCCAGGATACTTTGGCTTCATGCCAGTGGCGGGGGATAACTCTTGTAGGGCAGCGATACATCCTAATGGAAAAAAGAAAGCATTAAGACCGCAAAATAAATTAAGACTAGGGACCGCAGAGGATTCGTGTTCTTAATGCCTAGCTAACTTAATGAAGCTTTCTTATAAAAACTTCATTGCTATAATAACTTAACTTGTAATAACTAAAAATGTTGAGTACTTTTTGATTATTTTAATCGCTAATTGAGTTTGTTAAATCAGTGACGCCAATTTAAAATAATTCTTTGACTATGACAAAAGCTGCCTTTAGATCCCTACCCCATGTCCATTTCTACGTTATATTGATAGATTTTTTTTTTCATACCCTCCTGTGAATATTTTAGTGGGTATTTGGTACATACATATAGGAGGTATGCTATATGTATAGCTGGGTGTGAAGGATACCTTGGATTGCCTTTTGGCATTATAAGGTTAGGGGAGGGGTCCAATGAAGGTTGTTACTTGGTTGGCTTACGCTAGTGGATTATTGCAACGGGGAGGGGCCGTTCCGCTGGTGGAATGGTGAAAATTTAGAGCTCAGACTTGAAGAGTCTAAGGCCTTCCCTCGTCGAGGACGTCGACTAAGGGAACCGTGCTCTGCCATCTCCCAGGTCTTGGTGGAGGGGCGATCTCTCTGAGAAGTGGGTTGCAGCACATATTGATAGAAATTATATATGATTATAAATTAAATATTCTTGACAATGACTTAAGTTATTGAGAAGTAGTATAAACGAATATAAAATAAAATTATTATTTTTCAGGAAGAAATAGCCATTTTTTATTTTTCCCTCACATTAGAACAACTTTTCTGGTTTTTCTCCCCAATATCCAGTTCTATTGCTTTTTAAAAATAAAAATCATGCATAATAAACAGTATTTTTCTCTTTTAAACTATTATACAATTTCAATGGATAATTCATAATTTAATTGTTGGTACTTTAAAATATACTTTGATATTTACACAGCACTATTTTATAACAATTTATAAATTTAAAAAGCTTCTTTTTTAAAAATTTAACTGTAATTATTCTTATTTTCTTTTTTTTACCTTAACTTATGTGATGAACATTTGTCAACTCATTAAAAGAAATCATGAAATTTTTAATTTTTAATATAAGCCTACAATTTTTTTTTTCATCATTAGTTACACGTTTATCCCCACTCCCTGTCTAAAAACTTACAAATGAAAACTCTACTTTTATTTAAACTGATGTCAAAATTTTATTGTAATTTTACAATACCCCTTTTTACATATTACTTAAAAATTAATATCTACTTTTGTATTCATCTGCATTGTCATATTTATGTGTACTGAGATCTGAAATTTTATTGCTTTGAAGATAGAGGTTAGAGATTTCGGATCTCTCTCTGCTCAGAATTTACACTCAAAAAGTCTTCTGTACAATTAGAGGAGCGTTCAGGGTATCAGGGCCTGAACTCATGGCAAAGAAATAACATTGGACTGCTTGCAGAGATTTGTCAGTCAATATCTTATGATATGAAGGCAAGGAGATTAAGATTGGCGACATGTGGCTCGAAGCAATCAATCAGGACGCCTTTACACAATGAGTTCCAATATAGTTTGCAAGAGACCACGTGAGTGGCCAATACCCACCATTGCATAGAGCTGTATGGAAAGAAGTAGCCTAAGATCGGCAGACGTGGAGAAGGCTGGTTCTGGCGTTCAAATGTCTACAAGTTCTGTAGAGCCAACCTAAAAAATGACAACCTATATCTACTGCATCAGTTTTAAAATTCACTACATCTTTTACATTTGTTATTATATAAAAAGGATCCAAATATTTTTAGTGTTACATCCTCCGCTTCATTTAAAATTATTGCTTCTTTAATATTGAATTCGTGGTTATCTAATATTTTATGTCTCGCCAAAAGAAAAATAACATTATTTGCTTGGTGTTGATGCAACTTTTTTTATTTTATGATTTCTCAATTATGTAGCATTTATTCTTGAATTGTTTGCAGTATTTTGTAAATTATTTTTTGTCTGTTCTCTCTCTCTTTTTTTTTAAATATTTATTTATTGCTATTTACAACTGTACATTATAATACATTTAGTAAATCTGATCTAAGTTAAATTGGAGTGTTACAGGCGTGTAGAGAAACTACCCATTGCACTCTAATAACATTTTACATTAGCTGGTCTCGTGGCCATCTTCTTTTCAGGCGCCTCGGAGAATTGTCAGTAATTGAAGAGTATGCAAGGTTAGAAACTAGGGGGTTTGAGTGGTTAGGGAGTTTATAATGGAAGGAGTGATATCTGGTTCGGGCTAGATCGGTTACATAGGAAACATTAAGGTCTTTATGTATGATTTTATTTGTGACAAAGAAAGGAGCATTGAGGATTTTACAAAGGATTTTGGATTGTAAGGATTGGGCACGAGAGGAATTCGAAGGTTTAGTGGAGCCCCAAAGCTCAACTTCATATGTCCAGATTGGCCTTATTACAGTCATGTAGATCAGTCTTTTCTAATGTGTTGGAAGTTTAGAGTGTGTCTAGTAAGTGGAGTAATAGTCGAAATCGACGTGCAGTTTCCTGTCTTTTCAGTCTTGTGTGATTTCAGGTTAATTCCAGGTTAATCGTTTGTCCAGATGTAGTCCAAGGTAGCGGATCTGTTCGACAGAGGTAAGAGTAACATTATTAAATGAAACTGTAGGGCAGTCAGTAGGTATACGACGAAGGGTAAAGGCGATTTGATGGAATTTATCTTAATCCTCCAATTACGACACCATTCTTCGAGGGCTGTGATATGGGATTGGAGATTTTGGGATACGATTAATGGGTTATTATTAACAGCGAGCACACATGTGTCATTGGCATACATGGTGAGAATAGTGTTAGGATTGGTTGGAATGTCAGCTGTATAGACGGTGTAGAGGATGGGACCTACCTTAAGGATACTACCTTGATGAATCTGTTCTCTTTAATGTTTATCAAGAAATTTCCTAATTTGTTATAGTTGTATAAACCAAATTTTAAATTATCTTTTATTTTAATAAAGTATTTCTAATTTTATCTCTCATTCCTAGTATATATTTCAATTTATAAAAAATGTCCCAGTTTTTATGTTTTTTTAAACAAAATCCTTTAGAAATATTAACTGTAATCCAATAACTTATAATTTAACGCAAAGAATTTTATTATAGGAGAGCGGAGCGAGATGAAGATAGAGAAAGACAAAAGAAGATGCAAAGGCAGGGGAGTGTGATTAAAATCATTTTCAAAAATGGATTCCGGGTTACTTATTTGTCCAATGTTATTACTCCAGTTCAAACCAACCTCGACGGGAGTCCGAGGTTGAGGATATGCATAAATTAGTGTAGCTAATTTTTCTATACAATGGTAACAAAGATCCAGATTCTTGAAGATTCTGTCATTCCATTCCTCAGAACACTCGTCAGCTCCTAGTATCCTCCCTCGTCTTCCCCCACTTCGACTAAGGTTCCTTGGTCTATGGAGGGCTATCTGTAGTAGTAGAGTAGAGACTGAAGAGACTCATGGATTGCTTCGTAAGATTCATCTTTGAGTTTCCAAGGCGCTCACAAGTCTACCGCTGGTATACCGAGTTGAAGTGGCTCTGTCCAACCTTCCGAAGGCAATACCTCCTTGGCATTTCCAATTCCAAGTTCTTATAATAAAAAGTCCTACCTATAGTCTTGATCTCCTTACTTTTCGTTCATCCATCCATTCATTAAGCACCAGGTCGCATCCGATTGATTTATACATGCCCTCCTACAGAACCTCCTTCTTCAGCAAATACTTCGTCATACGTGCAACCTCCTTCTGGAATTCCCTTCCCATCTCCATTCACCAATCCTCATCCATTCTTACCTTTAAACAACACCTATTCCTATACTTATTGCATAACCAAACCTCCGCATCATTGTAAACAATATAATTAAGCATATATTGATTTGAATTATAAACAGTAGTTAAGCCAAGATCTCAATGTAATTTCATTTTGCCTACTGGAAACTATGAAATGCTTGCCAGACAAAAATCATAATGTATGATGCATGTATTTATTCTTAGGGGACATATGTCCCAGAATAAAATTATGGAAATGAAATGCTATTTACAGGTTGATTAAAACCTTCTTAGGGTTCTATAGAACCATAGAAACAAAAATGACTAGTTTTACCGAGAAAAACAGCCACAAAAGCACAATAGACTGGCAAGATGATGCAGAAATATTATTTTGTTTATCCCAGAGGTAGTATAGAGCAAAATAAAAAGAAGAAATATTTGATACTCTAATAAGGTCAGACAATTTCCAGCAATGTTTATCAAGAAAATTCATATTATAATTTGAGAAATAAAATAAGTCAGTGTCCAGATGACGTTGGCACGACCCGGAATATAAATAGCAAATATACCGAAATGGGGAGCAGATATCCTCCACAAAGAAAGAAAGGGGATGTCTAAGTGCTAAAAACACACCCACGCGAAGGGCGAGAGGAATAAAATAAGGTCTCGACCTCGTAGGAAGTCCTAATAAGGTCCTCCAGTTTGGAATTTACGAGTTGCAGAGCCTGGAGTCCAGAGGCCAGACTGTGAGACGCCACACTGACCCCTCCACTTTATGGATTAGTTGCTCCGACAATTAGTTGATTCCTTTCACCCTTGCTCTGATTACTGCCTCTTCATGATGTACAATCTAAAGAGGAAATAATTTAATTAATCAAATTTTAATCCAGAAAAAAATTCCAGGGATGATATAACATGATACTAAAGTTCATTATATCTAAAAAGTTTATAGCACGTAAGGTACCTTCCTGCCCTAATTGGGGTAAACAAGGTCGATCGTTAAGTCAAAAGAAACAAACAAATAAATTTTTACAAAAAATATATATATAATGGTATATTCAAGTTCTTAGGTTAAACATCCCAGCTCGACCATGAATAAATATTATTCATGTTTGAATTTATAACGAGATTATGTTCTGAAAGTTATGTATTAAATAAGAATAAAACAAACTTATTAGATTATTTTTATATAGATGATTGATAGTATGTAAATTGGAAGGAGGTGGTAATGAAGAATAAAAATAGTTTCAACTATTTACTAACGACCAACGTTTCAACTCACTCTGCAAGTCTTCATCAGGGTTATAATAAAAATATACATAATAGCTAAAGCTAATGTAATTGTGTGAAAATGACATATAAATAAAATCACTATTATTTACTTATATATCACTTCCATACTCTTAAATTAGCATTACCTTTATTCACTAATAAAGTTAGTAATATATTGGCAATAGTAATACCTTTTGTATATAATGGTGGAGGCATACAAATAAATTTATGTAAACAAATTAATTTTTTTTTCGGTTGGCTCTACAGACCTTGTAGATCTTTGGCCGTCCGCACAAGCCTTTCCATGCCAACAACTGCTTTCCAGTTTGCTGCCTACAGCTGTTTCACATCTTTGTCAATTATATCTAGTCACCTGATTGTTGGTCTCCTACGTGGTCTGATGCCAACTATACTGGCATTCATTGTTGTGTTGTGGGGTAATGATGGATTGCTTCGAGCCACATCTTAACCTCCTCTGAAAGCAGTTCACTGTTAGTTCTCCTCCTCCGTGTGTTAAAGCACTGACCCCAGATCGCTACATCATAACCATTCATCATAGCTGGCGTTATCGTGTAATTGTACACCTTTAGTTTCAGATTTTTAGAGTTTTTTCGGTATTTCAGTATTCTTGCCAAGTATGAGAAGGCTCTGCTCGCTCTTTTATACTCTGGTCAATCTCAGTCTGTCGATCATTTGTTGAAGTTATTGTGGGACCCTGGTATTTGAAACTATTTACTGTTGGAAATGTTTTGCCATCCCCCCAGGCCATGTTGTCCAAGAGAGGATCTTTGGCTTACAATCATATACTTTGTTTTATCTTCATTTACATGCAAGCCGATTTCCTCTGCTATAAACAAACTAATATAAAATACAAATAAAAAATAGCCTAAATAATATTTTTTATTTGTAATTTTTGTACTTTGCTTACATGGATGTCTTAATGTACCTCAACCTTTAAATCTGTTTTATTTATGTGTCATTTTTATATTCCTACATTACTCTTAAATTTACTTATCGTATCCTTCTCCCAAGCCGTAATACAAAAATTAACAACACCAGGAGTCACCCACGGAAGAAAAGTGCAGAAACATGGCTGCTATCATGAAGAAAAGAAGAAGGGCTATAGCTCTGCAGTAGATACCAGGCCATGTTGGCATAGATGGTAATGAGCAAGCTGACAAGTTGGCTAAACTTGGTTGTGCAGAGCCTGTTGTGCAGAACCAGCCTGTTCTACCACTTTCCTACAGAACAGTGAAATCACTTATTGTAAGGACAGAAGAAGTGCTAGGTTTTGTGAAGTTCAAGCGGAAGGAAAGAAGTGGGAGAGCCCACTGGATAAGGATAAACGAATCCCCGGCAATCTTAGCAGAGCTGAGAGAGTGGCCTGTTTTTGGCTAGTAACCGGACATGATCTGCTCCAAAAATACCTCCATCGAATTGGCATCGAAGATTCCCCGAAATGTCCTCTATGCAACATGGGGGACATGGATGGGGACCATATTTTGGCGTGTGTTGGTCTGGAGGATGTTAAACAAGATGCGGACCAACTAAGAGGAAGAGTCAAATTGTATCGGGCTGCGAGAGGGAAAATGGCGTAATAGCCCACTTCCTGTGGCGTAGGAAAAACAACTTTAAATTTGTTTTACAGAGTTAAACTTAGTCAAATTAATAAGTGTGAAAACAAGATACAATCTTTTAAGAAAATAAACATTTCCTTGAAATAATCTAATTAATTTAATGACTATGATTTCTTGACTATCGAGTGAGAAGAGAATGTACCATGCTAATCTTGCCATATTTAGCAGCACAAGGTCGCTTTTTAATTACTTCTAGCTGGAAAAGTCAAATAGATGTTAGCTTTATTATTGGGTTGTTTAACATGAAATTTCAGTTTTCACGAGAAAGATTATTTAGTGAAACTACTTACTGAAATCATAACATTTTTGTTCCAAATATTTATTTTAATTTTCTACACATTTTCCCCAAAGTTTTATCCACTTTCCAATCCCAGGACTGATAATTTCTGGTTTTGTGAAGAAATGTAGTCAGAAATTTTTTACCTGAGAATCATTTTTAAAAATTTTATCTTTAAGGAAGCTGTCCAAATTTCTGAACAGATCTAAATCTGTTAGAGATAAGTTTGGCGAATGAGGCGGATGTGGTAGGACTTCGTAACACACCTCGTTTAGTTTCTTCACTTTTTTTTCGAAAAACATGAGGTCTGATGTTGTCTTGTAAGGTCTGAGGTTGTGTAGTATAGGTCCCTTCCGATTAACCAATCCAGGTTGTTTTTTGATGCATTATGTCAATATCACTGCAGTATAATGTTGATGTGATGGTTTCAATTTTTTGCAAAAATGAGAAATGAATTATTTCTGAATGAAATATTTATAAAAAAATTACTCGAAAATGATTTCATTCCATGGCCATATTTGATGTTATACCAAACTATGTGCAATCAATTTGAATGATAGTAAATAATTAACAAAAAAGAGAGGATTAACAACGGCTCATTATAATTCGTAAACATAAAGGTAGTACCATAAGTCGATTAATTCCACTTTGAATATCTGAAATAATAAAAACGGACATTTCATATGAAATGGCTCAACAATTAAAGAATTACCCATTCAAGGGAAAGCTCTTTAAACTGGGCTAGTAGATCTTTCATGATAAGAGAATTATTTTTAATTTAGAAAACTAATTTAAAGAAGAAAACATGATTATGATCTATGAAGCCAATTAGCAATCAAGACTTCATTTTATAAATCATCTTTTTTTTAAGAGCTGAGCATGGTGTTCCACTGGCGGTGCAATTAGTACGTGATCAGGACTGATAATGGACAGTGAAAGCTCTGTTTGATTTTTATTATTTTTATCAGATGAATTATTTAAATAATTACGTTGCGTGTCTCGTCATAGATGAGCCATACATCAATTATTCCAGTCTGCAATATCGTTGCCGAAAACTGTTATAATCTTATATAAGTTTTTATAGTGTTGTTCAAGAATGGTAATTTTGTTAATAATAACAAAAATTATCCATATTTTCTCAAATTTCATTACTGAAATAATTAAAAGTCAAACGTTTTGGCCAACTTAGCCATCCTCCAGACAATGTTAATTATAAATTCAAAGCCTCACATCCAACTTTTAACATTTTTGCAGGCTATTCTACCCAGATCTAAGAAAATAATCTGTGTATGCTACTATTTAGATTGATCGATTAGATTAATTACAATTGATAATGTAGCAGAGAAACTAAAAAAAAAAATAAAATGTTTATATAAACATTTTTATCAAAGAGATGACTGATAAGTCCACACTGTTCAGAGATAACTAACATTTAAGGGGAATTCCCTTGAAGATTTTTAATAGGAGTAAGAACTCTACGTTAAAATTAGTTATTTAAAAGCATACAAATATTTACAAAAAAATAAATACATTTTTAGATTATACAAATTACATAAAAATACATATATAAATTATATATTATTTTAAAGATAAATTTTCGTTTAAGAAATGGATGGGGTTAGCTCCATAAGGGATTATATTACCTACAGATTTGTTGTATGGTGAGATAAAGATGATTTTATGAAATATTCAATAGGAATTAATTTCACCGTATCATAAATACATGACTAGTAGGCTTTCTAGATAAAATCAAGAATTTAAATATTAAATGTGAATAACCTCTTTTTGTTATAGGCTAAAATGAGCTCTAAAGATCGAAATAATTATAATAAAGATTTTATGAAGTGTAATGGGGTCTTTTCTTAGATTAATTAATTAAATGCTTATGATTTCCTGGTTATCTAAGAAAAAGAGAGTGTACTATTATCCCCTGTTTATCCTGATATTAGAATGTGACGTATAATTATCGCTTTATATAAGATAATATTTTCAGTCATAAAATAATATTTTCCCAAGTCAGTTAACACAATTAACACTAGAGCATATATTAATAATTTCTATTCTTCACAATTGTTTTTATTATTGTTAGTTAATATTAATAAAATACAAAAATTGTAAAGGATAGAAATTATTAATAAATGATTTAGTGCCAAAAAGATTCATTTTAACTGTGCTAAAATAACTTTGGGCCTGCAGATTTCAATAAATCAATGTGAGGTGTGATACTAAAATTAAGATAGTTGATTATGCTTTAATAAAGAAGGTTGAAACAATTTGGATAGTTTTTGTTATTATTAATCTAACTTATATTAAATTGTCTTTTAATCGGTAATCATTATTCTGAGAAATTCCAGGTCCGGTCGGGCTTAAAACAAGGTGATTCTTTATCATCTATCTTATTTAATCTAGCACTAGAATACGTCATTAAAAGTGGGATGAATACTGAAAAGAGTACAACTTTGGGTGGTAAAATACCGGTGCTAGGTATTATTGGGTGATGACAAAGAATCTATAGAACTAAATACAACCACGCTAATAAACTCCAGCAAGGAACTAGGTCTTGAAATAAATACGGATAAAACAAAATATATCGTTATCAGTAGAAACGCGAGCAATTTCGGTGATATATAAATAGGAGGAAATACGTTTAGGTAGATAAGTTTAAGTATTTAGGTTCTACGGTAACTAGAAAAAACGAAATTGATGAGGAAATAAAAGCTAGGTTGAATGCAGGAAATTCTTGTTAGTTTTTAATTTCGAAACTGCTTAGCTCACCCCTCTTATCGAAAAACTTAAAAATTAGAATTTACAAAACTATTATTCTTCCCACTATTCTTTATGGATGCGAGAACTGGCATCTTACACTAAGGGATTAACAGCGCCTTAGGGTTTTCGAAAATGAAGTATTACGCAAAATATTCGGACCGAAAAAGGATGAATTAACAGGAGAATTTAGAAGATTACACAACACTGAATTAAGGGACCTATACCCGGTAAATATAATTTGAGTTATAGCATTGCGGCGATAAGATGGGCATGTAAGGTAGTAACGAGCGGATCCCTAAAATATTTAAAAAAACTGAACCAACGGGTAAACGAGGGGTAGACCGAAGCGTAGGTGGGAGGATTGTGTTAAAACAGATTTAGTGGAATCGTGTTTGGAGAGGCATCACTGGAAGGATGTATGCAGAGAGCGTTTGGTGCTATCGGCATCGAACCTTCGGGTTCGTTAAGCCTTTATTATTATTATTATATTAAATTTTCTTAAAGTTACACTTATGACTGAAAATTTACCGCCTTTATATTAAGTGACTAGCTGACTCGACAATGCTATATATTCGCTATTACTATATTTAAGGATGTACGTAGATTTAATGAACATATTTGATTGTGTAATTTACATTGTTGTATCTAGTTAAATTAAACATATAATACTTTATTATTATGATTTGGTAATATAAATTGAAACCAATATATGCGAAGACATTCTTTTTAAGCATCTTTCTGGACAAAATTAACAATACTTCAATACTACTTAACCAGTCTACACCAAACTTGGCAGTATTAGGTACTTTTAGACGACACTAAAAAAGGAATGTAAAATGCTCTTTTCTCAAAAAAGTATTCCTGACATACTTTACTCCGAGCCTCATTATGATTTTATAATTTTTTGTAAACATAATATAGCTCAATAGAATCAAATGTTCATTTAGTCATTCTTGATGAATCGTTTTTAGCAAAAAGACGAGTTTTCGAAAACAATCAGTAAATAAAATATTTTAGTCCGAAATTTTCCCCCTACATCAGGCTTTGATTTCTTTTAAAAATCTAAAAAATTGAGATAACATCAATACTACTCGACAAAAAGCTTATACTTTCGAGCTATAGACCAAAAACCCATAATTTTGTTCATAATTTCTTTTATTTTTAAGAATTAGGGGATTTCATCACCTTTAAACCTTCCCAAGGTGAAATGGGACATTTTGAAAAAAACTGAACGCAAATTGGCTCACTTATTCAAAAGCTTATTATGGACAAAAATTTGTAAAGATATATAAATATATAATTGTGCGTCGCATTCTGATATCAGTCATCTATCTTATAATAATATTTATGTTCTTTTTTTGCGGGGGTTTTAAACAGTTTATCTACTAAATTATCATGAGGTAAAAGGATTTCTTTTAAAATAGGTTAAAGAATGTGTGCTGTTGGAAGAACGTCTTTTATGTCATGATAACCCATAACAAACATTATATGGAAGAATCAATATATTAAAGACTGGAATACGGTCCGGCTTAAGAATGTATTCTATGTAGAATGGAAAATTTAAAAATATTCTTCTAAGCGAAATTCCCTTTTTAATATCCCCTAAAATATCATATAGCATATAAATACACAATTCAAAAAATGTAATTTGAAGACCTTTTCTATTACGCATTACGCACGAATATACAATTAACCAAAAAACTAACAAGTAATAAGGTAATGTAAAAAAAGTTTTAATTAAATAGTATAGGTATATTCATATAAATCAGATCAATTGATCTTTGTTTAATTTATATTTCAAATAACAAAAATAGATAATATTATATAATAATACACAATAACACACAAATTTAATACACAACTATAAGTGCATAAAGTGAGAGATTTAGTTCATGCATTGAATTTCAAGCAAAATATATCAAAAGTTCATTTAAAAAGAGTAAAACGTACTATTTTGTATAGAAGAAATCAAAATATGCAAAATTATGGAAAAATTTCAAAATGTGCAATTATCTGTAACATAAAATTATTGTTATTTGAATGCATTTTTCATTATTTGTATTTGTATCGGGATTTGAAGAGAGGGAACAAATGATGCCTTGCACGAAAATTAAATATATATTATTATGCAACGGTTTTGAATATTTTGATTAAATGAGAATTTTTTTTTTTATTAACCTTTAATTTTCCCTATTTAAAAAATATTAACCGTTGTAAGCAGTAATCGTGTTTCCATGGTCGTTATGATAATAGTCAGATTTTACTTTCATCTAACAAAATATGAAATGTATATAGTAAAGGAAAGTATTTCCATCCTGAATAAACTAGAAATTATAGTTTAAAAATGTACCAAAATTAATTCCATCTTAAAGGAGGAGTAGATTTTTTTTTCAGTTTTCCAAAAAAGTAAAAAATGTGAACGACCTCTTTTTCGCAGCAAACTCTTCAATTTTTCAATTATTTTATTTTCTATGGTATTATTGAAAAGTTAAAAACGCAGATTGAAGTCTTTCTAATACCATTAAACAACAAAACACCAAACGTTTCTGTTTGGCAGCAAAACAAAGATCACATAAATAAAAAATATCACTTCAAGACAACTGAATTCGTACTATGTTTCAGTGTATAAAAGTATATTTAATTTATATTATTACAAACGGATCATAGATAAGCGGTATGTAACTGTTCTGGCAATTAACTAATAGTCAGGTATGCTAGTTAACACTAGAGCTAGGCTAGCAAGCAAATTGCCTTTTCACCGCGGCAACTGACTGAATTAGAAACCCGGAGTGGAATTTGTTTTAAACAAATGCACATATTAATAAGAATATTATTTAATATGTAATTATTTATTATGCATAACGAATTCACTTTAATTACTCCAACATAAAAAAATCGTGCCCTTTAATGAATTTCTTTCTCTCAATAAAACGAATCAAGTAGAAACAAGATAATTTGTAAATTAGAATATTAATTTAATTCAAATTAAACCCATGAATATTCCTTTTTTTTCCAAACTCATTTACATTTAATTTAATTTCTTTATAAAGGTGGATTTATACTGTATGTTCTGTTTTCCTGCCCTAAAGTTTACATAAAATATTACTAAGGGAGAACAAACACAGTATTTAAACGGAACGAACGGGAAAATAAAATTATTAGTGTACTCTATGTAATATGTTATGGAAAACGGAATGAACTGTTTGAGTAGAACTGAACAAGGGCTTACCCAAGATCAAAACTAGGGTTGTAGTTATTACAATTATTATTATTACAAGTATTTGCTTGAAAAGAACATATTTTTTATTGAATTAATATTTTTTTCACTCCTAGTTGGTTGGCAGATGCCTCCTCTGGGTTCGTTCATAGAACTGAAGTAGTTAGATGAATTAAAAAAAAGAGTAGGTTGGTAAATAAAATAAGTTCACCGGCAATTGAGGCATTTTATTGTCATTTCTTTTATAAACCTTTGTTACTAAATGAGAAATAGAGGCGTTTTAATTGATTTTTCAGATTAATTCAAAGGTCCCTTTTTTGTAATTAATTTTTTTAAAAAGTCAAGCAAAAATAGTAGATAAAATTTAATTTATTTTTTATATTCAATAATTCTAGGCTCTCTAACCGCTGAGGTCACCTTTGTCCTGTGCCAATGAGTTATAAAAAAAAAAAGTCGAAAGATACAAATATATTAATTTAAACTTTGTTAAACATATAATTTTTTTTTGGAAACAAAACTAATTTTCTACTGTGTACTTTTTTTAACTATTTCTCAGTCAGGTTGTACAATAATGTTAAAATTAACCTAAAAAATATGAAATTCGGCCGTGTTCCTCTCGTCATAAGAAACTCATGGGTCACTTAAGTGTCCTTTGCTGAGGCCACATCTCCTCTTCTTATTAATTGAAGGTTTTTTTGACTAGAGACTACAGATTATTCAATAGTTCTGAGGTTAGTCCTTTTATTTAAACCAAGTCTGCCATTTTTCGAGCGCCTAAGAGTCTATTTCTTGGGTGAATGCAGCTGTCACTAATATTCAATCATTAATATTTTTTTCTTTTGCCATGACATCACCAAGAATTTTTATTTTATTTTTAGTTTCAATTATTTCAGCTAGATAGACCACTAGACTTAATGACGCAAGAAGAATGAATCCTCTCACCCAGTGTTACGTTGAAGCAGCCGAGATGTTCTGTAACAACGATCTTCAATATCAACAATCTACATCGATATAACAGATACCAAGCTGTAGGATGGTTGAAATGTTTCCTTAAAAATATTTTATTTTATTATCTTGAGAGTGGGAGCGGGTGGCTCAGTGGTAGGGCACTGCGATACTAACTCCAACCTATCTGGGTTCGAATCCGGCCAGAAACTAATATTCTGGTTTACTGTAACCCTGGGTCAGCTCTGTGGGTTCGGGAGCACTCCAGGGTACACCCAGCCTCATGAAGTGACCAAATTACCTCCTTGCACAACAGCTGGTATAGACAAACTGTTACTCGACCTCGATCCTTCATGAATTGTAGCGGTGCAGATTTTTTTTATTTTATTTTAATTATCTCAGCAATGGTTTTTATTTGTAATTAAATAGTTATTAGAGCATTTAGTTTTTTCCTAAAAATATTTTTGTTATGTTATTTTGTCTAGTGTTGAAAGAAGGTAAATTCAAGAAGGTAGAGAACTCCTGATGGCCCAGTGGGATTTATTACAGTTGATATATTCATTTAAAAAAAAAGGGTATTAAAAGAACTGAATTTTAAATGCGTGTTTTTAACTTACCAAAATTTTATTAACAACAATTAAAAGATATCTGTACAACAATTCTTTTTTTATATCATTTTTAGCACTATAAATATTTCACATGATAAAGTTGAAATTTTTAACCTGTTTATTTGTGTTTTAACTTATTTATTCATTTCTTCTAACTCAATTTTTGATTTTTTAAAAATCTATGTAATAGTTTTTTTTAAAACTTATTTTGTTAATTTAAATGTATCTACTGCTATGTCTATTGTATCTGATTTATTTTTACATTGCTGTCTAATGATTCTTTTAGTTCGTGTAAAATATAGATACTAAAATTGTCACATAGGAAAATAAGATAGTTAATATATATTGTATTTAATTTAAAGACAATTATTGTTTGAAAAAAATTATATATCATATAAATATATGTCCAGCCATAGATGGATGGGTTGTTTTTTTTGTAGCCACCCAATGTATTTGGCCAGCTTAACAAAATAAATCATTTCTCTTTATGATAATTTTTAACAGTAGTTTCATTGCCACTAATAGCGATGGTCAGATTTAATGTACCCATTACAATTCATTAGGACATCGCTGTGCAGTAGAATGTGTTCCATTGTCGGAAGTTCTACATGTGCTAAGAAGATCACTGTTGGAGACATTATTAAAAAATAGTTTATTATTTGAATCGAATATTTCATTTTATCAATAACCAGTACTACAGTATTTGGTATATTTTTAATTTTTATGTATCTTGAATCATAGAAAATTTAAGGAAGTATGCATTTTTTTCTGGGTTGATTAAAAGAGTTTGATTATATTGTTGGTAAATTGCAAAGGTTCATT
Source organism: Halyomorpha halys (assembly GCF_000696795.3). NCBI lineage: Eukaryota > Metazoa > Arthropoda > Insecta > Hemiptera > Pentatomidae > Halyomorpha > Halyomorpha halys. The sequence goes on from NW_027107180.1 coordinate 162,934, forward strand.
ATTGAAAGTAATAAACCAAAATACCGGTCATGATTGTACGTCTGCTAACAAAGAAACGTATTTTACAACATTAGCATTATATTTATACCACAAATAACGTCATATACCTAGGGGAATGGTTTGACACGGTTACAGGGTCGAGTACCATGAAGCAATTAAAGAGAACGGACAGATAGATTGTCCAGATGAATAGAAATAACTACCAAGGGGGAGATGGCTACAATAATAATTGCCCACTCAGTTATGGAAATTATCTAACTCCAATGCAACGGAGAGAGTCTACATTCACTCAGCTTTCTAAGGTCTGTAATGTTTAAATAAGTATTATTGAACATTAACCATAAATAACTATCAATGTACATCATTCATAAAATAATAAAAAAAAAATGAATAAAAAATCAACCATCAAAATCAGGTCTGTTTTCGTTAATGGATTTTAATTAAATACCTTTATCTTATATCTAACTGCGAAAATATGAAGAAAGGAGTCTGATAATTACGACTGAAGGGAAAGAAGCACGTTAGAGATTTCAATTATCTTTCACCACCTCAACGAAAACGGCTGGATAGACGAACAAGTCACTCGAGGCTGCTTTCTGAGGAAGAAAGAAGTAACAAAAAAAAAAGTCAAAAAGTAGTATACAAGACTACTTTTTCTCCTTACTGACCTGTGCGAGTGAGTCCTAAGACTACTATCTCAACACGTAGAAGCCAAATCCAATGAAAAAGAGATGCCTGAGGAAGATAGAGGGGAAAATACGAAGGGACAATGTCAGGAATACTACAATAAGAAGTATCATGAGAGTGAAACTGTCCGAACATATTATAGAACCAAATAGACTACGGTGGTTTAGCAATGTGAAAATAATGTATGGCCGCAATAATGTATGGAACAAGAGTCGAAGAAAGAAGGACAAGAGGGAGGCCAAAAAATACTTGTGATTGCAGTCAAAGAAGGAATAGATAAGAGAGGAATTAACTGGAATAGCGCAGCCAACTGGTTCAGGATCAAGGATTTGGATTCGGCTCTATAAGCAAACCCTTCCACCCCTTTCTGCGGTAGGTCAAGAAGGACTAAAAAAAGAAGATTATTGACTATATTTGATCCTCCATGAAACATTTTTATTATAGGGGAAGTGATAGAATTCGAAATGATATATTCTCTTCAGTAATGAGATTATCATACTCATCAGTCACGTTTTTTTTTATTAATGCATATTTGGAGAACAGCTTTTAATGTCCAGCCAAATTCATCTCTATTTAACAATTTTATAATACATTGCTGGAACATTTAATTAAAATTTTATATTGGAAGATCAATTATTGGCCGTGTTCAGTGCATAAAAAAAAGATGGTCCGGTTTCGGTCAAAACAACTCAAAAAGTTATTAAATGATAATTAGTTATTGTATTTTATCTATATATATATATTTTTTTTTTTTTAAATATAATTTCTCCTCTTTATTATGTATATTATCATGTATTGTCTACCAATATTTAATATTTTGTTATACTTCCTAATATTATCTTGCTATAATATTATTTTATATGTTTTTACTTTCAAATATAACTTCATTTGTCAATTCCTCCTACTTTTTTTATACCTTGCATCAGCCTAAAGTTCATTCTTTGAGCTTTTCGTCATTCAGAAAAGTGGGTATCCTATTTGGTTCATTATTTTTCTTTCGTCACGACCTTTATTTTATTATTTTATGCACAGAGGATTTAAATTGAAGGATATCAAAGATCTACGATGGACAGCGGAATTGGATAACTTGGTAGAGGAAGGTTGAAATCGACGTATTGAATTTTTATATTTCTCTTTAATATACTTCTTACTTGTTATTATTTCTGTTTTCATAAATTAATGAACACTTGTTTGCAATTTTATTTTTACTTTTCACTGAACTTATTTTTATTTTGTTCATTTTTATACAATTGTTCACATATTTTAAATCATTTTTAGCCATAACTTTGCTTACTTTTATTTCATGTTATCTATTTCCTTAATTTGTTACATTATTTTAGTTGTTTGTATTTTTGTTTTGGCCCCTACGAAACCCTGCAAAGTGGGGCGAAACGTTGGCTCACAATAAATAGCTTAAATACATTTGCTTTCCTTTGACCACACCCGGACCATCCATATTTTATAACATTTTATATATTCTTCATCCAACTAATTAATAAAAAATCATAACTTTCATTTGTTAAGGAAACAATCTTTTTTTTTAGCAGCTACATACAACGAATTAATATATTATTCGTTATTCCTATAATTTCAGACAAATAGAGAAAAAAATTAAATGCATGATTTTATTTTGATAATTTGCATTACAGATATAAAAAATTGTAATGAAATATAGTAACAATATATTATAACAATTTATTTCTAAATTCCTAGATAGAGGCGATTATGGTGCTGGACACCAAAAGCTGTGTCTTCTAATATGCATTAATAAAAATAAATTAAATGAGACTAAGATAATTAATCTGAAAAATAAATAAAATGTAATTTTAAGGTTGAAACTTGTGAAATAAGCCATCTGGTCCGCATTGTCGAAGCCTTGTGAGGAATACAATTATGATTGGATTAATGAAGATAAATACCTTTTCATTCTTCTTACGTTTCGTCACTGGGTTCTTTACTCTTACTGCGTACAATTTAAAAAGGTTCCTTGTAGTTATCAGAAATTTCCAGGCCAACCCGTGCTGCCAACGATAGCTCTAAACCTGTTATGTCCAAGAAATTTGGCAAACAGAGTTGCTTTTTCCGTATTATTGGTGCAATAATGGGAATCTTTTGATTTCAAAAATTGAGAAACCACTGACATTTACATTCTCGGGCTCATAATTGTTTCCCGGTGGAAGACATTATCTTCGTATTGATATTTTTTAAGTTGTGGGTTTTACACTTCTAGTGAGTGAATAGCATTGAATTCAGCTGCAATGTCCTGTCCATCTTTCCTACAACTTTCCAGATTCAATGACCTTCAACTTCCTTTCTATTTAAGTGTGACCAGTGTGCTTTTCTTCTCTATGTCGGACATTATCTATCAGTTTGATTGACGTAGTTCAAAAGTGTATCGAAAACACAAGGTAAAGGATGACAGTCTGACTTCGTATTGTTACGAGAAGAGACACTGTCAATATATTTTTTTTTGCTCTTATCCTCCACTTTTTATTACCAAACAAATACAATGCATATAGACAGTAAAACTACTAGTCCTTTGATTGCTAGAAGGGGTTTTTATAGTAGATAGTTATTCCGTTAGAGTCCGCTGCGTGGGTGAGAGCTTGGAGTGGTGAGGCTCAGTGGGCCAATGTTAACAAACGTATGCAAGATTATCATTACAAGATTTTCATAAACTTCGGGTACAGAAATTGCTACTTCATTAAATGAATTCATTAGCGATAATCACAATAAATTATCGAAAATTGATTATAAACTTAATTATTGTTCGTAAATACAGACAATAAATAAAAAAATATAAAAGGTAATGAAGAGGTTTGATATGAGAGCATTATCTTTCTGGGATTGCTAGCAAAAATATTAACCACCTCTTCTACGATGGTTGCCTTCTTTGATCTATTTTCAACAAACATTCTGAGATCATTTAAATGGCAAACTGTAAGTTATAATAGCAAGAATGTAATCTAAAAAAAGTTCTTTTTTCTTCGTTTTCTCCATTATTTTTAGGGATAAGTATATGAAGAATAATTGAGCTTATTGAATCTTACCTTTTTTACCGAAGAGTCAACACAAACCCATCTTGTCCCTTCCAGACCTTTGTGTGGTTGTGATCTTGTGTTCCGTCGAGATGTCAACTCAACAATGCCACCTTCCTAATCCTAGTATGTTTTACAGAAATAAATCATCCATGAAATAATTTCACTTTTTGTCGTCGGGTCTGCTAGTATCTAATAAAAAAAATAATTTTGTTATTATTATAACAATTTCGTTCAAGTGAATGGAAGACGTTCTTAAATATAAAGGAAGAAACTAAAAGCTTTATTAGAGAAGTAGTATTAACGTCTTATAAAATTGAAATTTGTTGATATGAAGAGTTTGTGTTGAAGATTGTCTAGCATTTTAACCAGGCTTATCCGTATATCATTTTCATTCTGTTATAATCTATATCACATAAATTTTTAATTAATTAAAAAGGCTTTAATATAGCTCAATAACTATTTTTGAAAGAAAAAATACGAAGGATGAATTTTTGCCACATTCATATTCATTTTTTTACAGACTTGTATCTTCGATGTATAGATGTATCTTCATTTTCTCATCCAGATTTAGAATGTTTGATCCGACAAATTTACGTAATGCTTATAAACAACCATATCCTTCGCGACAGTGTAAAAGATAAAGAGGTTTTTAAGATGAAAGGAAAACAAAACAAAAAAAAAAAAGATTAGAAAGTAGTAAAACACGTGAAGGTATGAGGGGAATGGTGGTTACATATGATGCTATGTACATTCTGCCATCACATTCACCAAAACGCAAGGTTCCTAGCTCGAGAATGAGAGGAGGAAAATTAGAATTGTTCAAAAATAATATATTATTAAATAAGGCGTGAATTGTTAGCAGTTTAAATGAGGAAGATTTAATGAAAATTTATTTCTTAATCGAAAAAAACTGTGAGAAAAAAAAAAAAGAAAATTCCCTACCACAAATAATTTTTCATTTAGAGAGCTTCATCAAATGACAATGTCTTGTGATTAAAATACCTACTGGTAGAACTTCAAAATAACTATTATACTTTAGAAGGTCTGATGGAAATCTTTGCTGGCGTCTTGGAGTTAGATGAGAAATAGATCAGGAGAAAGGTTGCTAAAACATTGCGTGGGATTTGGAGTTTTTAATTAAAGGAGGTAAATCTATTTCGTTTCGAAGATTAGTCGGTACTGAACCCAAGCTCAGAATCACTTTTTTATTTTTGCTATTTACAACTGTACATTCATATTCATATATCCATTAAATTTGATTTTAGCTTATAATGGATTGATACAGGCGTGTAGAGAAACTACGCATTGGTTGCACTAATGTCGTTTTTACATTAGCAGTTCTTGTGGCCAACTTCTTTACAGGCACCTTGGAGGATTGTCAGGAATGACAGAGTTAAAATCGGTTACCAATGGAACATTAAGGTCTTTATGTATGATTTTATTTGAGACGAAGTAAGGAGCATTGAGGATTTCACGAAGGATTTTTGGGCATTCAAAGGTTTAGTGGAGCCCCAAAGCTCAACTCCACATGTCTAGAGAGGTATTATAATTGTCATGTAGATCAATCTTTTTGTAATGAATTGGAAGTTTAGACCGCTTAGCCAGCAAGTGTTGTAGTAGTCGAAATCGACGTGCCAGTCTTGTGTGAGGATTTCAGGCTAGTCGTTTGTCTAGATGTAGTCCAAGGTTGGGGATCTGTTCTACAAAAAATACTAAATAAAATAATTATTTTAACTAACATGGTGTTTATTTCTATTGACAACCCAAGATTGTATCTTACTTCGCCATGGGTCTCTTGTTGGTTAAAGGGAACTCTGAAATATGATGTATTTTAGGTCTGTAAGTACTCTTTCACACTACGTTTCGCATCAAAGAACAAATATTAAATAAATAAAAATAATTTCTTCAAAAAAAAATTCTGATTATGATAAAAAGATAAAAATAAAATATGCATACCACAAATAAAAATAAATAGATAGATAAATAAATTAATACCCAAGTAATTGAATAATGAAGGTAAAAAAGTACAGTAATTAAAATAAATTATTTTGAACAAATTTATACCTAAGTACATTTTTATATTTTGTCTGGGTTACTCCAAACGTTCCCTAGGCAAAATTCACATGTAAATGGCAATACTGGACTCCAGGAGCTCGCAGTGCTTCACTTCCAGCCGTGTAACTAGTACTAGATAGCCAGTGAACACTGAGTGAGAACACTTGAGCTGCACATTCTCAAGACTTGTGTTGAGATGCAGATTTATACCAAAATTCCGGCATATTGACAAACTATTTCGGTGTCACTGCTGTTTCAACTTCAAGGAAGATTAGAGGGATGGTAGAAGCAATAGGATAGAGATTCTACTAAAGCATTTGGACTATAAGTAAGGTTCGGATAGAAGTTGAATCGTAATAGTTGAATAGAAATAGAATCGTGGTGCCACAAAGCTCAACTTCGTAAGTAAAATTTGTTCATAATAAATTATAAGTTTGAGACATTTGCTAAATATATGATAAAGTGATCGGAATCAAAGAGTTTCTTATCACTTCCGGAGGACTTTAAGAAAGTTCCCCCATTTTGAGTAGATTTGATGTGCGAAAGCAGAATGTGGAATGAGATTGTTGGAAAATAACAATTTATAATTTATTTTTTATAAAATAACTCTAGATTTTGTTTCTTCGTTCCTTGAACTACGGAAATTGCTTAATTGGATATTTTATTTCCCCTGTTTTATTTCAGGTTTTTCGTAAAATAATCTGGGATGTATATTAGGATTCAGTGCTCTAGTCTGTTAACCCATGACCCAATTCCACGTTGCCTATTACAAACAATCGAATCGGATTACGTAGCCAACCAGTGGTGACGACTCCTCAGTACAGGACTAATCTAATTCACCTTAGTACGTGAATGTGCTCCGGTGACAGGGCAATTGGCAATCTGTTTAAGTAGTTGTGAGGTTCCGGCACTTAGGTAACTCTCCTCAAAGCAATAAGTCTTCATGCGTTCCCCTTCACACCAATAACTCCCCCTCCCCCACCCTTAAATATAGGCTTTAACTTAAAGTAGTAATAATAAGTTAAATAATACAATAAAGTTATACCGTGGAAGTGAATGGGGTATAAGGTTAAAACCATACAACTGGTGTGGGTAAAGTGAATTTTCCACTACTGTGATTATTTTTATCATTTTTAGTGCATCTTTATATTTATTTGAAACAAATTATTGTTTATTTTATTTCTTCTAAATTTATAGTCTGTTCTTCCATACCATTCAGTAAAGTGTCCATCAGAAACATCTCGCAAGGTGAATGATTATTGGTGGGTTGTTAAGCTGTTAAACATGTTTCGTGTTCTTTTGGTTATTGCATTTTATTGCTCGCGCCCTCGCCCTTTTTTTTTACTTTTCGCTTGTCCCACGATTCTATAATAAAAGTATAAAAAGGAGATATCTGGCTTTCTTTATCATTTAATCATACACTCACTAAAGTGGTGACCTGACATACGGGTGGATCAATGTAATAATTGAGCGATCTCAGAATTTGATAGATGAGCTCTTCACCGAAAAATTTAACAGTCGACATGAGAAGATGTTCCTAGAGATATACTCAATATATTGTAGCTATGATGATTACCTGAGGTAATGCAAGCCATACTAATAATGTTCACAACACCACATAACTGGCACACATCGCATATTATAACAGAGATCCAACAGCCTTGAGGTAATTCAATCGTGCCTAGCCACCCAGCGCCTGATCTTCGAGGAGCAACTGATCGCTAAATAGATAAATTAGTACGACAAACAAGAAGGTTTTGTTGCTGATAGTACAAGAGCCGGGGAGAAAAAAAAGGCATTATTTCGCCCCAATTTCTGATTACTTTAATAAAAATTATGTATATTTATTAGTCGAAAGTGATGAGTCTGTCAAATATAGCTAGGGGGAATACAAAATGGTGGCTATTTCAAAACGTAAAAAAAAAAATAATTTTTCATTCGGAGCTCTATATCTTTAAAACTACCAACAACACTTGAAATCCTAAGAGTAATAAATAATTTAAAGCAGAGTACATTTGCTAAAATATGAGCCCTAATAGAGCTATTTACGTTCAATAATTCCCGGGATATTGCTTTTTAAAAAGCAACATTTCATAAAAAAATGTGCTGATAAATTAGTAGTTAGGAAATTTATTTTACTCATACTCAAATTAGAGCTAGTTTAATGTACTATAGAGTAGTTTGTAACGTTCATCTTCTTAGGAGTAGTATTTTTTAAGATTTTTGACAAAATAAACTTACAAAATGTTAATTTTTACTTGTTCGTATAAAATGTTGGATTCTTGAAAAAATATATCTCTAGTTTCATAAGACATACATATGTCTGCCAACACTCGAAATAAAGTAAATTTAACTCACTATAAAGTAGTTTGTGACACTTATCTTCGTAGGGGTAGTAGTTTTTACGATATTCACATATGAATATAAATTTGGCAAATGAAAATTTGTCCGAACAACTATAAATCAATTTATTTCAGCAATTTTCATGTAAACTATTACTCCTACAAAGATGAACATCATAACATACTTTATAGCTCATTAAACTAGCTTTAATTCGAGTGCTAATAGACATATGTACGTCGAATGGTTTTTGAGATATAGATTTCTTGAAAAAAAGCTAACTTCTGATTTGTCAGAGCATTTTTTTATGAAATTTATTTAAAAGAACTTTATTTCGGGAACTAGTGAACATAAATAGTTCTATTTCGGCTCATATTTTAGCTAATTTATTTTACTTTAAATGATGTTCTTTAGGGTTTTCAAGTGTTGTTGATAATTTTAAAGATATTGAGCTCTAGAAAAATGAAATTTTACGCATGGAGAGGGAAGAGAAGTAGTTTACTGATATCTATAACAAACCTTTAGGTGTAATTTCTCATACTGAGAAAATACTTGGATAAAGTAATCTCACACAAGTTTTTAATTCATTAAATTTAACATAATCACAACAAAGCTAATTTAGATTTATAACGTTTTGACAACCTTACAATAAAAAAATATAAATGAATAAAAAAAGGAACAGGATTGTTATAATTGTTGGTAAAACTTTCCAAACAAATAAAAAAAATTAATATCTGTTAGTTCCTTTTATTTACTAATATATACAGAAGCAATAAAAAGACTCACCTGAATAAATATTTAATTAATTTGTTGAGATAAATTAAAATTACTTGCTTGACATATTTTTATAAGCTTGAGAAAGTGTTGTGAGTGGTCTCACCTGATATATTATTTGATTGATATAATAAATAATCAATTAAAATAATAAGTCATTGTGCAATAATTTCTAGTGTCTTTTTCTTTTTATTGTGAATACTTCAGTGTTTATGTAAATACAGAAGGAAATTTATTTTTTCTTGTTTCTTCTCTCAATAAAAATTAAATAGCTAAGGAAATAAGTGTACGGAAATGGGAAAAGACAGAGGAAAGCCACTTTCCTCATTCTTCACAAGGTCGCACTATCTACAGAGGCATCTACACATCCTTTCATCTACAGTAGATGTCTATCGCTGGCTATTTATTAGGCAACTCTGCTGCAGCCTCCTGTCGAGATGTCTACTGTACCATTGTTGCGAGCAGGGGGCAAGCAGTGGTCATTGAATATTCCAATCCGTCTTGCAAAACCTCGATTTCAAAGGAACGAAGGATAACTGACAAATAGTTAATCTTTTAAATCAATTTTACCAATCTAAAAATTGAGAAGTAAAAAAAAGTAGTGACAATTTGATGCAATTGAAACATATATTTGTTCTTAACAGTATCAAAAACATTTCAAGATGAGATACTGATCTGACATAAAATTTCTTATATTCTATGAAACAGATCTATAAGGTCCAAGGTATATAAAAAAATTTAAATAAAACCAGTCATGTAGAATATGATCCTATTAGAATGTATATGATCATATTAATTGTAACAAGATAGCTTTATTGACATCTCTTCTAACAAAGCCCTCTCCCGAAGGAGGTATAATGAATGAAGTTCAGCTCCAAATATATAACTACCCAAGTACAAATACTAAAAATACAAAAAAAAAATTATACAATATAAAATAAAATAAAGAAAACAGAACTTATAAAAATATAAAATACAATGCTGGTAAAATGTATCCATAATGTAACATTGTAAAATAAAACTTCGAAGTCATGAACAATGTAATAATACTTTTTTTTCTAATTTAAAAGATAAAATAATTTTACTTGTTGTTTTAATAATTTTTAAACAGCACACTCTGTTCCCGAATACTTTCATGAGTTTTAACTCAGGGGGTAATTTCATCTCTCACATATCTCTTCCTCTTCTCACTCAGTCTATCCATGACCCCTCAGTTATGTTCTTCGACCATATTTGGTATTTCAGTATGGCCAGAAACTCAGCCAAGCTCATTTGAATTATTCGGTTTCCTTTCTTAAACTTTTCTCCTTGCGTGAGAAAAGATATCTCTATATTTTATTTTCTCGTCTCATTTTGATTCCTATCATACTTTTAAACTGGTTGCTATCATACTGTTGCTTCTTTGTTAGTGCCCAAGTTTGAGCGCCGAATAGGATTCTGGGATAGATACAAGGTGTGAATATAACCTTTTATGACCTGAAGATATTTTAAGGAGGAATAGGATTGTGAGCAGCCAAATTTAAAGTCCATGTTATACGTTTTTTTTTTGTTTTTTTTTAAAATACTTTTTATTTATTGATAAATATTACAATCTGCCACACAGTTGTGGGCAATAGGTAATAGTGATGAATGATCTCATACATATTACAATAAAATAAAATAAATAAATGATTGAAAAAAAACTCTCTTAAAATATATAAAAACAGAATAATAAACAAAATGAACATAATCAAACTATGTGTATGAAAAAAAATAAATAAAATAACATTATGATAAAATAATATAGCCTCTAGTCACATTTACACTATAATATACAAAAAAGCTCCTATCGGACTTTCCCGGCAACTTTGTAACCTTTCCACCTTTCCTTCCAAAACATTCCAGAATTTTCTTTTTTAACCATTACTTTATCAGAGTTTTAAAAACTCTAAAAACGAAAATAACAAGAACTATGAGCAACTAATCTATCAAAACGATAACAGACAAAGTGATGTGGAGATGAGCTCGTCTGTCTCGTGACGTCATTCTCCATTTAGCAAACCTATTAATTGACTTTAATCATGATTAATGTTATATTATTTTAACATGCTTAAAGAAGGAAAGATTTCTCTACTTAACACACTTTAATATGTTAAACGTTTGATCATGAATACTCCACTGTAGCACATTGATTTTAGATCGGTAGTGAAAGTACACCATCATAAGGAAATGCAGTTGCTTAAAACTGTTAACTTTAAATAGCAATTATCATCAAATCTCCACCCGCTACGGAGAATTTGGAATTATAACCTTACTTATTTTTTTTTAATGGTTTTACCTATTAATGTGAGAGATGTTTAGTCTGTATTAGGTATTATTCTTTGAGATTTTGATTGTGTACTAATCTCCCTATATTTTGAAGTCTTAGTGCCTGGATTTTCAATAAGTTTATATGTTATTTTGAAATTAAAGCTTTTAATTTTGGTTCCTAATAACTGTTAGTTAATAGTTAATTTAATATATAATTTGTACACTTTCTCGAGACTGGTTATTTTTGTTTTAATAAAATAAATTTTATCCAATTTTAGTCTCAAAACAATCTATATTTCTTTAAATCTAACGTTTCTGCCAATTCGGCCATCCTCAAGGACAATATTAACTACATATTTAGAACCACATTAATTTTATTAACTAATACTTCTGCTTATGTCAATAATTACAGTCCAATATTGTACTGTTATTATTGACCTGGCAGAATACCCTGTGTAAAGTTTATTTTTTCAATTGATGTGCAATTCTCCTTACTTTGTCACAAATAAAATCAAACATAAAGACCTTAATGTTCCATATGTGACCGATCTAGCCAGAACCAGATACCATTCCTTCTATTATAAACTCATTAACCATCCAAACCTATTAGTTTCTAGCCTTGCTTCCTCTTCTATTCCTCACTATCCTCCGAGACGCCGGTAAGAAGATGGCTACGAGACCTGCTAATGTAAAAACGTCATTAGAGTGCTACTAATGGGTAGTTTCTCTACACGCCTGCATCACTCCATTATAAACTAAAATCAAATTTACTGAATGTATGTATGTATGAAAGTATAGTTGTAATACCAATAAATAAATTTAAAAAATGATGTGAGTATAAATTTTTATTTAAGATTGTCCTTGAAGGTATGAAGAAATATAGATTGTTTTGAGACTAAAAATGGATACAATTTATTTTATTTAAAAAAGTTAATTTAATATTTGACTTGTATAAGAAAAAAAATGAAAAAGAAGATGTTATTATGTTTGAAATTATCAAATCTTTGCGGATATTTCAATCGCTTAAGAATCCATAATGTTGGATTCCTCGTCCTAGGAAACGAAAGCACAAAGAATCAATTTCTCATTTAGTACATACTTACAGTAAATGTTTAACTTTCGCGAATTATGAGATCATTGGCAAGCCCACTATGTGTCACAAAAGGAAGACTTCCTTAAAGCGCTGTTTGATGCACTGCCTGTATTCGGGTGGAAAGTACATTTTAGTTAATGCTAAGACGCTTCCGATGCTGATCTCCTAGAGATCGTAGGAATAAATGTCTTGATTCGCTTGCTTTAAGGAGTGGGCTGGTATTGTTATTTTTATCTTCTGTTACTATTGTAATCTTTGGATCGTACACTTTCATTCTTCCAGCTAAGCAATCGCTCGATTAATTTATTTTACAGTTAAAAAGTTTTCGTGTGCACGCGGGAAAAATAATAAGCTATCCTAAAGTAAAGGATCATCGAAATTTACAGATTTCATCGTTTTTTCATTAGTTTTTTAACAAGTTTTAAACATAATGGACAGATCTAGGTAATGGAAGTGCGAAAGTTGGAATCAGGATTACGAACACTGTAATAGGGTCTATTTTTGGTGTGAAACAAACACAAACCATAATACAGAAATTCCAATCAAGATAGTTGCCTAACTATCGTCTTGCAGGAAGGCTTATGCGACCTCGAGGAAGGCCAACAATGATCTGGAACCTAAGCTGAACAAGTGCAGGGATGTACGGGGGCGGGTTTATTACCAGGTAAGTCACATTGGCATGGTGGAATAAGGATAAACAATAATTATTTTTCATATCAAATAATAAGCATTTATTCCTAAACAGTCGTGTCGCCAACTTTAGTTAAACTGTTATATTACTTTTTTTTATCTTGATTGAAATTTACAACTGTTAATAATTATACATTTAGTAAATTTGATGTAATTTATTATGGAGTGATGCAGGCAATCTAAAACGTTTTTACTTCAGCAGGTCTCGTGGCCATCTTCCTTTCAGGCGCCTCACAGTATTTGCAGGAATGGAAGAGAAAGCAAGAAACTAGATCGTTTGGATGGTAAGGGAGTTTATAATGGATGAAATGATATCTAGTTCGGGCTAAATCGAATACAAGTGGAACATTGCAGTCTTTATGTATGATTTTATTTGTAACAAAGTAAGGAGCATTAAGGATATTACGAAGGATTTTAGATTGTAAGGATTGAATACGGAATTCGAAGATTTAGTGGAGCCCCAAAGCTCAACTCCGTATGTCCAGATTGGCCTTATAACAGTCATCTAATCTACATGACTGTAATGAATTGGAAGTTTAGACAGTTGGTCTAGTAAGTGCTGTAAATGTCGAAATCGACGTGCAGTTTCATGTCTTTTTGTCTTGTGTGAGGATTCCAAACCTGGCGACTAACCTGTCGTTTGTCCAGATGTAGTCTAAAGTAGCGGATCTGTTCGACAGGGCTAAGAGCAACATAATTAAAGGATACTGTAGGGCAGTTGGTAGGCTTACGAAGAAGAGTAATAGAATTTATTTTAATCCTCCAATTACACCATTCTTCGAGAGCTGTGATTATATTATTTAAAATTTAAAAATTTATATTTGTTACTACAACCATGAGGAACCCTAATATACGATTTTTTATAGCAAAATAAAAATTTTTTGTTCATTATTTTCGCCTTCATGGTCCTAAAATATATTTTGTTTTCAAAAACCAATTTAACACGACATAATATTGTAATCAGACCGTTATATTTAAACGTTGATCGGATTGACTTCTGTAGTGAAGTTAAACATCTTGGTGTTACTCTATACCTCAAATTGAAGCGGCAACACCATACTGAAAGGATCAGTTTGGAGGCACTAAGGTGTTTCTAGACTTGCAAAGGAGCCGGGCTATTCTGGAGGAACACCAGGAGGCAGAACCTTAAAAGATGTTCCTAAAAGATTCTTGTACAAAAAGAAGTGCTATATGGACAAGATCACCTTAATGTGAATGACAAGCTTTGCGAAAGCATTGATCCATGCAAGATACCCAAGGCATCTAGCCTGTTTTGAACAAAGTAAAGTACCGCGTAAATATTCCCTGGTGCACACATGCCAGGTTAAAAAAAAACACTACCAACTATTCTACACAAAAAATGGAACGTAAGTAGGCTAGTAAGTAACGTGATGAGCGCACTACACCAGATTTTTTTAATTATTTATATATATTGAGAAAGCTTTCGGTGTCCAGCGTCATATTCATCTCTATTTAACAATTTTATAGAATATAAGACATAGCCACCACTTTCAAATAAAATTTTATATAGTATATATGTATATATAGTTGACCGTAAAAATTGATATATAAGAAGATGGTCAGGGTTGCGGTCAAAAGTGAAACAAAAATAGTTTACAACTATTTATTTTCCAACGTTTCGCCCCACTTTGCAGGGCTTCATCAGGGCTAAAAAGATACAAAATAATACTATGATAAGATACAATGATAGGAATAAAAATACAAAGATAAGATACAATGAAAAGAATTTATTTATTTTTCATTGTATCTTATCTTTGTATTTTTATTCCTATCATTGTATCTTATCATAGTATTATTTTGTATCTTTTTAGCCCTGATGAAGCCCTGCAAAGTGGGGCGAAACGTTGGAAAATAAATAGTTGTAAACTATTTTTGTTTCACTTTTGCCGCAACCCTGACCATCTTCTTATATAAAAATTTTATATATTTCTAATGCACATCATTAATCGTTTATTTAGTATGCTTTATGTTTATATAGAGTGGAGTGGATCATTGGTAATGTACTGTCCTTCTAAACTCCAAGGATCCGAATTTGCATCCTGCAGTGGCAGATTATTTATTATCTGACCGCAGCCGTAAGACAATCCTCTGGGCTCAAAGTTCCATCCAGCTTCATAAAGTGGGCAATTGTACAAACATAAATTAATTACACGTTTTAGCGTGATTCTTACTGAATCACCTCTTTCCACAACCATTGGTCAAGCAACAGATTTTCATTGTACTGCACCTGTGTCCCTATATGGGTTGTAGTGGTACAGATTTATTTATTTATTTTTAGAAATGTTTACATAATTTTAGGAATATTTTAGTTTCACAATAATTTTGACTAAACTTCAAAAACCATAAAAAGTTACATAGTAAATAAATCCCTTTCTAATATTGAACATGGAGAGAGATAACAATGAAATTCCTCTTGACTATTATTATTTAGGTATTTCGAGAGATTACCCTGTCATTTTGGGGATAGCTGTAATCGTACGAGGAGTTTTTCATGTTTTGTGTAACCTTATAGTTTCACTTTTCCTGTATAAACAACATAAATAATAACTCAATTTTTTAAAAATAAATAATAAAATTTATCGTGCGTTTATATATGAGTATGCATATATTTTGGAGTGTTATTTTAATTGCATATATCTCAAAGAAATATTTTTATATAATTTAAATAATATTGTTGTTGTTTAACAGCATTATAGGATATTTTCCAGAATTTCAAAAATATTTTATTAATTACTTATTTTCAGGGTGCATCGCAAACCAACCAAACTTTAGAACCGAATAATATTCAAATTTGTGTAATTTTTTGCATTAAAACATGATATTAATCATTAATTTTATAATTTCTACTGGATGAGTTTTATTAAAGTAATTAGATGTACTGAATGGTCTATATTTAATTTTTGTTTATTAATTACATCTAATAACGACGTTTCGTGGCTGCCATCCCATCATCAGGTATCTACAAACAAATTCACAATATTCATCTTATGCATTCAACAATTTATAAGTAAAATTTTTGAGACCAAAATGCAATTTGAATTAAATTTAAAACAAGGCTGACCTGAGTGTGTGGAAGGTTATAAATAGTTTGTTTAAATGATAGAGGTAGTGTGGATTAATTGAAAATTAAAAGTTTTAAAAATTAATGAAGTTTAAAAAAAAAGTAACTAAACATAAGCTTAGATAAGCTTATTAATAATAAATATAACTTTCTAGTAATTGACTTTTTCATAGGGTGTGTTTGACTTAGAAATCAATGGCCTGGGAAGAATAGCCTGCAAAACATTTTTAAATTTTGATGTGGGGTGAGAATTTATATTTGAAGGTATGTAATATTATTAGTGACAATTTTGTTATTATAATTGTTACAAATAAATATATAATATTACATATAATAATACAAATAAGCTGTTAAATATTTTGATTTTCCTTCAGGCCGAAACGTTGGACTATTGATATAATAAAAAGTGTTGAAACTAAACAAGGATACAATTTAATTAAATAAATATATTTTCTATGTTTTAAGTCTCACTGCATCGTGATATGATTTATTTTTATATATTATGCCGTTTTAGGGATAAATAACTTGTAAACAATTTTTGTCTACTTTTTATTCTATATAACAATGCCCTGAAGTCTTCGATCATCTCCTGAGGAAATAATTATATTGGGTTACCCTATATTGTCCATTCCTCGTAAGGGAGTTGCGTAGGGCCGACTCATCTTCTCGAACGGACCGTGAATCCTGCGGAAGTGACCATCGACCAGAAGATGGAACTGATGAAACCAAAAGGATTCTGAAGGGAATGCCCCACCATCGCGGTGTAGTATATAAGCCAAGGAGATGGTGAGAGTGGCACCAGTGTTGTAGTGTCCCTCGCAGAAGCATGAGGATCTTCATTGTAAGTAGCCCCACTAACACTAACAGTTCACACCTAACACATTACACTAACACCAGACAAAAAAAAGTGTTTCGGTATCGACAGTGAACTCCGAGTGATTGCCAAACCTTCACGCCGAGTCTTCAGTGTCTTCGCGCTCGCTCTTGACTTAAATCACGGCTAGGAGGTTGTAGATCTGGAATAGTTTCCGAGTTGGAAATATTACAACGGATGGTAAGTTACGGAGAGATGTTTGACGCTAAGTAAAATCATAATTTTAAAAAAATACATCATGGTATAATTTTATAAAAAAATATTACATTACAACTTTTAAAATGATTTAAATGTCATTTAAATCTGCCAGGCATATTTTCTACTTTTACTTAAATACAAAAAGCAATTTATAAAATAAAAACGTCAAACATTGGCTCCTGAGACTTACGATAAAATCAATTGCAAAGTAATTTTTTTAAAATGTATTTTCTATATACAAAATTAAAATTTCATTTTGGAAAACGATTTTTTTTTTGTTTAAAGAACGAACTTTATTTCAATCACACTCATACATA
>NW_027107180.1:180463-209176 GCF_000696795.3 Halyomorpha halys
ATATTTCAAAAATTTTGAATACAAAAAAAAATGTAAAATCTTGACTATAACTTAAATATATTCGAAGAAAATTAAATATACAATATTATACACACCAGACGAAATATTTAAACATTATTCACTTAACAATAATTTCACTATGTTTCATCAATATATATTTTGTTTTTCGTTCAACCAGTAGGAATTTTTTCTTTTATATCTTTCTAGTTCCTTCTATATTTTTTAAAACCTTTTCTTAACCCTAAGCAATACTTTGTCCACTCATTGCATTTTTTTAAATCAACATTTAGCTTGAAGTTTATGATTTTAAGTGAAATGGGATTGAACAAGTCCATTAATGATATTTGATAAACATTTTTAAAAAACTCCCTCCCAAGAAAACAAAAACAAAAATGTTTATTTTTATTGTTTTTTTTATTTAACTTAAAAAAATATTGGGCTAGATATAATTTTATATTCAGTAAAATATCGAATTTTTTTACTTTTTTTAGATTCCCACAGTCTTTACTGACAATAATTTATCTTAATTTTTATACCTTTAAAATTAGCTAAACATATTTTCACTGTCTTTTATGCTTTATGAATGTCTCACTCTATTATAAAATTTAAAATAGAATCAGATCATATTTTGTGAGATATCAATTTTACTCACTCTAGGCGGAGCAGGTTTGTCACCTCTACCGTCTCTTCTGCCCTGGTTAAAAAAGTCAAATCCCAAATAATCTTGTGACGTTTATATTTTGAATGTAACTAATAGAAAGCAAAAATTTGGTATCCGTAAAAAAATGTTTATCACGATAATATTTTTTCACAAAGTCCATATGTTATTAATATTTATTTTTTAGAACTTTTGATGTAGATTTATGACACGGAATTTTACATCAAGTATCTTGGAAAAACATTTTTTATTATTTCTCATTCTTTTCTTTTTTCTTATGTTTTTCTAGACAAGTCCCCCTCCCCCGGATTTTTTTCTAACTCATTGTTATAATCAAATCCGACAATCTTATTACCTAAGATTACAAAAATAATTTCAAGTATACAGAGAACTTAAAATGTTTCAAACAGACGAAAACAATACAATCATAAATGAGTCGGTTGTCTTGGGTGGGTGAGGACAACGTCTTGGAGGGTTTCTTTGAGGATGTTTTCACTTTTGTCTCTCTTTCGCATGGAGTATACACAATGAAGATAAGGAAGGTACAATGAGCTCAGCCACTGGAACCTAAACTAATGCTTCTTTCTAATAAGCGTCTCTCTTAGTCACTGGTTTACTTACGTTCTAGAAGATCTTTCTAGTTTACTGGTGCTTTTTGGATGACTGCTTCCTTAAAATTTATTTTTCTAAAAATATATGATCCCATGACATATCCGAGGTATGAAAGTGAACCTCGTAGGAGGATTTCATGGTATTAAATACCCTGCCAAAAATCAGTAAACATATTTTAACTTTCATACTACTACTAGATGGGGAAAGTATTGCAATCGAATTTTCGATATGGACTTTAGTGTGTTAGAGCCAGATGAGGCAAAAAAGAATTTTTTTTTTTTCATTGGTCTCTTCGTTTCTGTTCCCTGATTTTCAGGACGAATGGCAAACAAACCAGTTTGGTTGATTTTTTGTTCACTAAATCGGATTTGGCCTCTGGTTGGTGTGTGCTAAATCGAGCACATTGTGCAATATCCAAAAATAGTGTTTTTTTTTTTAGAATGTGGCGCAAAACTGGCTCAAACAATTTTGATGGATCTTGCTGAATATCTTCTCTTTTTTAAAAAGTTTTTTTGAAACATGAGAATGAAAGAAGGATGTTTTTACAAAAAATAAATAAAATTATGCTAGGTGCTCACAATGCAATGAGTGCAACTCATCATCTAGGTTTTTACTTTTTTAACGAATATTACATGTGTTTTTAAATGAATTCATGCTCCGTTATTTTTTTAAAATGTATTTTTCCACTCTATGAAAAATATAAATATTTTTAAACAGTGAAAAATATTTTTTTCAGATGCTTTCGTTTTAAAATCAATTAAAACATTTTCAAAACACCTCGACTCGAGTTTTTCGTTATTTCAGACTCGATAATATTTAAATTTCTCGTTATATCTTGTCTTATAGAATACAAATTATGAGTGGATATTTACTGAAATAACGAAAGTGAGCTGTCACTTGTCTTTGAAGGTGACATTCGGAGTGCTATGTTTTCTCTTGATTTTTTTCTCCACGTATTTTCTATCCGTCACCAAAGATTTTCTTACATTCGTCTGACAGACGGAGAAAGTGTCAAGGTCTGTCAAAGTAAAAAAAATTATAACGTTCTCGAATCACACCACGAAAAGTTTTTAATAAAATAAATTTTTTAACGCTCACAGGATTTTAAAATCCTTAAAAATTAATACAGTCCAAATCTATAGTATTGATGTTAATATGAAACTAAATCGGTCTCTAAAATCATAGATTGGGCTTATAACTCTTATCCGAGAGTTATTGAAATAATTAATTTAATTTATACATGATTTAGATCCTTTTAATTGGAATATTTATTCTATATAATATATCAATGATTATATCTGTGGTTTTTGCTTAAAGAGACTTGAGTCCTCTAGCATGACTTAAGAAAAGGGTATTAAATAATTTTCTATTGTCAAGTTTTTAAGTTATTCTAAATAAAAATTCTGTAATACAGCGTGAGTTACTTACTCAAACAATGACTGAACAAAAGCTCGAATTTTTACAATCTGATTTTTCTTTTGTTTTTTTATGAAAAATTTTCTGCAAGTTTATTTATAATCCAATCATACAGGACTCAGTAAAAAAATTGTGTAGAACGATCAATTTCGGTGAATTTGATTAAAATTTGCATTAAAAAAAAAACAATACCAGTTATATAAAGCCTATGAATACAAAGCCTCTTTATAATGACACAGCACTTGTGTATCACTAATTTTGCACGGTTTTATTACAGAGTATAAATTTGGAATTCCGATGTGAATCGACAATGAACTGTCGTAGGATGTTGCGTAACCGTTACGCACGGTAACGGTACTGTCAACAATAAAACGCCAAAGATCCGACTTTCCTTTTCAACACACTTTCCTCCGCAAGTACTGTCAAGGACGGGAGAAAGAAGGAAGGCACCGGCCGATTCCTTTTAGATATGCGTGAAGGGTTTCGTTTCGGTGTGTTTTTTTGATACTGTCATGATAGTTCGGATGCCGTAAATAATTTCTTTTATATTCTTCAAAAGGAGTAGTATTATAACTAATATTGACCATTCTAATTAATTTTTTTAAAAGATGTGAGGAATAAAATTATTTATATTCGAAATAATAATATACAAATCATAATTAAAGAAAAGAAGCATGTTTATGCAATTGCATTTTTGAGATATCTTGAAATATAAATTAGTAGAACTATTGCAAATTTGATTTGTTGGTTTACGTTTGTTTAAAATACAAATTTGATTCTATCACCATTTTCTTATTTTATTAAAAAACTGATTAATTTAATTCATTCTGCTTTATATTTGAATTTAATTTATACAAGTAATTAATTTTAAAGTCTCAGATAACGCAATCTCAGATAATGCTCCTGTTAAACACTAACGAAATAATAGCATCAAAAGGCGTCTGAGGATGTTGTTCCTAAAATACAAATAAGGATTCAATTAAAACGGGAGGATTAATCCTTGATCTATTATGATTGATTTATCCCTGAAATCCACACCAATCTTAAATGTGTTTCTTGTTGGCCACGAATACCAGAACAGAAGATGATCGGGGAGTGGTCAGTGGAGAACACAAATAATCTGGGCTTGTTTTATTAGAGCCAACGTTATGGTCAGAATTTCAGCCCTTAATCAGGTAAACTATTGCAAGAGTGGAAGACTTATTAAGAATTTTTTTTTTTTATGGGTGCAAGAACAAACATTTCGCTCAGAATTTCGAGCCTCCGCCGATTATTGCAAGAAATCTCGCACTCTTGCAATAGGTGTTGACAATGAAGGCCTAAAATTTAGGCCGAAACATTGGCACTAAAAAAATGAGTTTTACCTATTTGTGATATCCACCGACCGCTCTCCTGACCATCATCTTCTCATAGTTACCATTAATGCTTTTTTGTTCCATTATTTACAAAGTTCTTTGCGCCAGGCAAAGTAAACATCTTCGGGGACACAACACTTTTAGAAAATATTTAATTTTAATAAGAATCTAACTCGTTTTCCTGAGATATAATCTGGAATGTTAGTTGGGTGTTTTGGATACCAGCTGGTTTCATCTAGACACCTCTGCTCCACGTGTGGCGTCAAAAACTGCTCCTGTATTGGGTTAGTGTACACAGATTCGTAAATATATTTGCATTTAGTGCGACAGAAAAGGAAGCACTAATTGTATATTCTAAAATTACAGACATAGAAACAAGACGTTTATAAAAAAGGCATTCCTAAGTTACAGGAAAGGTTTAGAGAGGAATTTGGCGAGAGAAAATTAAGTTTTGAATAAACGAGCTTTCGTTCGGAAGCAGAGGAACTTTTTCTATTATAACGAGAACATTTTTGTAGAACCTGGGTATTGAATGGAACCACAGGATGGAACCAACCATGATCCTCACAGAGGATCCTGCAAGACCCAAAATATTTAGCTTTTTTTTTAAAAACTAATTGTGCTGATCTGTACGCTGTATATACCAATGCCACAGCACGATTGACCTGACACTCAATTTTACTAGGGACTAACTCTCGTTCGCTGACCACATTGCAAATTTTCAATATTTGTTTTCCATAAGAAATAGAAATGCCATGTGAAAATGGCCGTTGGGTGAAAACCTTCGCGTTCTCTTCCACTAATACAGTTGACTTTCCCCCTTCGTTTCATTGTATACGTGATGTACGCGGTGTCGGTTCTCGGGTGTGTAAACCGCTTCTTTTCCCCGCAAACTTCGCGGGCTAGGACTTGAAGAAAGCTGACGTCGGTTAGCGGCGCGATTATGGGACTCCTCTGCCCTTTTAAAAGTGAAAGAATTTTCACTCCGATCTGTATTAAAAAGCCTTAGCATTCAGAAGACACCCTCTGACATTTTTGTAGCAGGAGGAAATAGGCGGTCCCTTTCCAATACTCAACACAGATAGAATAGAAGTTACCTAATGTGATTTAATATTTATCTCTTGAGCATTTGCCATAAATTTCAAGGATAATTTTTTTTCTTTTCGTACCCTCCATTGAAAATAAGGAATACTTAGGATAATTGTTTAAGATATAATTATTTATTGAAAGAAATAGAAAAAGTTCTAAAAAAATAATAAATACTCAACTTCAACAACGTCCCAACTACGTAGAATACACTTCTGTATATTACATGCTTTGTCATAATTCAAAAAAAACAAATAAAACATATAGAATACTATAGAAGTAATTAATGTTTAATTTAGTTAACTATTAAAAAAACATTTTTATTTACAGTTTTCGGGTAAGAAATATTCATAAATCTCTCTGAAAGTAAAAGATTATGGTTTTCAAAACCATTTTTTTTTGTCAATGCACAGCACAGAGCAATAGAATAAAAAAATGAAGTTAAAAAAAAATATGAATTAATTACGTTTTCTCCTTCAAAATACTATATCTAAAGTTCGTTCTTAAATAATTGACCAAATTTAGTATCGATGTAAAAACAACTGCAAAATATCCTCCAAAAAATATATAATATCAAAATTTTCTTTAAAAAATATATTCAGCGCCCATGGTGGAGCCAAGATAACAAGGAGAGAACTTTAAGTGAGTTAATACTTGAAACATAACGCCATTGTTAACTACAGGGATCCTTCCATTCTCTGGGATCATAGGGAATACATCCTCTTCTAATTTACGTAATCCAAGTTCTGAGGGAAGCAACGCGTATGTGTCCTTCGTCGTTTTTTTTTTTTTTAGGAAGGTAAAGACGTTGCTAGAACATGTCCCAAGACTTGTTCTGTCACTCAACGATTCGGAAAAAAAAAGAAAACTAAAACAACCCACTACAAACGTTCCGTAACATTAACTTTATTACGTAACTATGGTGATATAGCAGTTACATAAGATCACATGTGATCCACTCTCCAAAATAACGGGATCTTTTGTATAGACACCTTTTTATCATACAAGCTTAGTATGCAACATATAATTAGGGAAGTCAGTTTGAACATGCATTTTAATTGAGTCAAAATAAGATTCTAAATTTTAAATAGAGTTTCAAAACATTCCTAATTACATGGAAAAAATATATTTGATTTGATACGTCATTACAAACTATAGTATATTTCTTTCAAAATACTTGGACTCATTCATATATCTATAAATACAGGATCGGTTAAGCAATCACTTAATATGTTATAGCAATGCAGTACTTCATAGCGCATTTTCAGATATTTTTGGTTTATTTAATTCATTAAATCGCCGCTATAGCTTATATACATTTTCCTTACTAGATGTTTTACAATTAGTATTCTTGCACAAATCAATAATTCTGAGTCCTTATTCATTCCACCAACTATCATCCAACATTTCTTCATCATCAGTTATGTTCTTATGTGTAATGTTTTTTTAATTTTACATTTGCAGGTATTGGCCAGTGTGGGAATGGCCCTTGGAAGGCCGGGCGGCCACAACGGAGGTGGTGGTGGTGGTGGCGGTGGCGGTGGCTATGGGGGCGGCCACGGAGGTGGCGGTGGAGGCTTTGGTGGTGGGCACGGTGGAAACGGAGGTGGCTTTGGTGGTGGCCTCCAGCTTGACAGCTACGCCGCACCTATTTCCGGTGGAAGTGCGAGCGGTGGTGGCTTCTCAAGCAGCGGAGGCGGTTTCCCTTCCGGTCCGTCACCCCAATACGGCCCCCCACAGGAAGCCCCCGTCGTCCATAAACACGTGTACGTACATGTACCACCACCAGAGCCTGTCTATGAAGCCCCAAAGAGGCCGCTTCCTCCACCACCTCCACCACAGAAGCATTACAAGATCGTCTTCATCAAGGCCCCAACTCCACCACCACCAACCGTACCTGACATCCCACCACCACCACCACCAGCTGAGCAAAAGACCCTGATCTACGTGCTCGTCAAGAAACCCGATGAAGCGCCAGAGATCACCATACCAACGCCTGCACCCACACAGCCAAGCAAGCCTGAAGTATACTTCATCAGATACAAGACTCAGGTAAGGTTACTTATATTATTAATAGAGAACATCATATAAAAGAAATTATATACTGATCTTTATTTTAAGAAGCATGGAGTAAGTTCATTGGAAAAGTCATTAAAAATAATACAGAGATGAGTGAAGCAGCCCAGTGAGTAAAGTGCGGGGAACTTCCAACTTCCATAAATTGTTAAATTAGGCAGTTCTTAAAAAAGCTATTTTCTATTCGGATCTAATTTGGTTTGAGGTCATGAAAGGACCTCTTGTACAAGTCCCAACAACTGAAAAGAGGCTGCCGTTTATGGTTCTGTGCGTGGCTACTAATCCCTTCACATCGTAGTACTTAAGTCAAAAGGACCTGCTTCGATATGAAGTACTTGAACCAAAGAGCCTTCATGGTTATGGTGGCGCAAAGCTATATAGTTTCTAGACGTACAAACAAATTCTTCAAACAGAATCTTTAAAACAGCATGACAAATTTCCAAGTAAATCCATTATTTTTCTTCTTTTTTGATCCAAGGTAGTCAATTACAATCAGATTTAAAATCAAACGGTTGTATAAGCTCGAGAAATGGAACATCTCAGTTCCTGGCGAAATACAAACTAGTTTCCTTGTGTTGACTCAGCGGACTGACGTAAACCTAGGCCGCTGGGAATTGGCCTTTTTTAATTGAAAGGTAATGCGGCAGTTACTGGAACGAACAATGAACGGCTAATTGCTTACAAGCCCATCTTCACAATGGATTCCATGCAATGTAATGAGAATTTTCAGGCTAGTTTCGTCTCTCTCTTTTATCAACCAGCTGGTTGGAGATGGCGATATCTCGATATTTTGATAGGGGTAATAATATGTTTCTTATCATAGTTGGGACGCTGGTAAAAGATACCCTTCACGGGCTAAACTGAGAACAAGCAAAGGATTACCTCTGAACAAACCTTTATCTGATATATAAATTGTTTATTAATTTATCAATGTTTTGTTAAAATTAATTTTTTTTGCTGTAATTAGTTTAAAGATTCTACTTTAATTTGGTCAACTGAGTATACCAATTAATACAATTTCGAAAGAAAATGAAAACCCGATTAAATTTAATTATTATATTCCAATAATATGAACAGCGATGCAGACATTTTACCGTCTTCTTGATTTTTATGGTTACAAAATCAAACATTCAACAATCTATGGTTATTAAAATCTTTTTTATTTTTTGCCATATATAATGTGGTTTACCTTTTTTTAAAAATATTTCATAACATTAATTCATGACCCTGGGGGAGCGTTCATCTACTTGCGCAACCGTTGTTCCAGAAATAATACTTCCTCACAAAATATTACAACCCTGACTCTATCTGGGTTGTAGCTGTACAGATTTTCATTTTCATGAGTCCATGACCATTTTTTAGTAAGTTAATTGAACATATTATAATTATTTTCTTGTTAAATCTTAAATCTCATCGTCATTAATTGAATTAGAAAGTTATCTTCAGTAGTGCCTAGTTATAATGTAAGGTATATATATTTTTTTAAAAATGTTATTCAGGTACCCCAGAGGCTTATTACATAAAAAATATATCTTATGCTTTTCATTAATTAGGTGAGAAACCTAGGCTGATTCTCTTACAGTCTCATACATAAATGCATTAAAAGAGATGAGTAATGGACTTGGGACTAGGAAATGGAGAAAAGAGATAGTATAGAAAGAATTAGAGAAAAGGAAGAAAAAACTTTAGAAGTGATTGAAAGGAAGCCGTAACGACCTCAGTTCAGGGCTAGAAGCGGGAAAGTAATTGATCGAGTTTCAATCGGCCTTCTCCCGTCTTGAAGAAAGGCGACATATCCGATCTAACACCCTCTCCCCCTAAGTCAATATTCTCCTTTGTGCTACTGATGGTCCCGAAGATATCCTTAGACGAACGGGCGTCAAGGACACAATGGGAAGATGCGAAAGGAGACTTTCCTCTGCAACTTAATGACTTCTGGGAAAGTTTATGCATTCTGCACATTCGAGAAGTAGTGCAACATCCGTTTAAAACACCTATTGTTAACGTTTCAGTCATTACCCTAATAATGAATATAATCATTTTAACAATACTCTGTTTATAATTATTGTAAATGCTAATAGTTGAATTAGAGAAATAAGTTTGGGGGCTAGTTTTGCAGAATGTGAAAAGTAAGTAATCTACATTTTGCACCATACGTTGTAAAAGGCTTACAATTTTTTTTTTTTAATTTTAGTACAACTTGTTATAATGGAGGGGGTAAGCAGAAAAAGTGAAACCAAAAATAGGAGCCTTATGTGCCTTTTAAGGTCCTGGCAGAGAAGCTAAAAAATAGTACGAGCCAATCACTGGCCACCTTGTGTTTTAGATTAGATTAAAATGGCGGAGATTCCTATTAACCTTAACGTAAACCTTTCATGGGTATGGTATTTTGGCTTCACTCCCGCTTTGAAGGATAGTAGGGCTATGCCACCCTCCTGGAGTAAAATGAAAAATTTTAAAAACAAGGTGTTCAAATTCTGTAAATGTGTAGTAAAATTTAAATCGTGCCAAAACATTCAAAATCTGATATCGATTTTTAAATCTGTGATTTTATATTTCATTATTTCTAAATTTTCGGGAAGGCGTCCCCCTTCCTTTGCAACGTTTCTGTTCAAAGGTTGAGAACATAACAGTTAAACACTTGGATCACCATAAGTTTCAAGAAAAATTACCATCAAAATATTTTATATTGAAAGTTTATTCAGATTGATTTGCATAAAAATTTTTAAACAATTATGATTTTGGTCAAAAGATAAAATTAATCACAAAATCGAACAAATGTTCAATTTTTGCTGTCTGCAGCTTTATGTGTTTATTTCATTTAATGCTGGATCATAATACTTTTAAGAAATTATTTTGATGTCCTAAACTAATTAAAGGAGGAAGAAAGATGTAATACCTAAGTAATTGTGTACTTAAAATGTCATTTCATACTTATTAGTTCAAGATTTAAATTAAGGAGAAACCATAGGCAAACCACGACAGAATTTGAAGGACTAGGAATTTTTCTAGTAGTAAAAGTGGTTACTGGAAAACAGGTGTAGGATCAAACTAAAATGTGATTGGCTGATCTTTGATATGTTGCTTTCATAGGAAGGTTAACTGTTATGAATTTCATTTGTCGTGAAGGACCTGAACTTTTCTGAGGATAATTATGAGGATTCAGCTATTTAAGATCAAATTTTACTGTACGGACGGTCTACGTAATTTTAACATTCTTTCTGACTATCCCCTTCTTATATACGATTACTAAATTTCAAGATTGAATGAAAGAGAATTGCATGTAACCGATTGCATAAAATTAAGATGTGAAAAGAGGACCCCAGAATTCGCACTTGAAGACAACTCAAGTATACCTTTCTACAGATACCATCCATTATTTCGCTCTACTCTTAGAAGAGCACTTAAGAAATCGCGGAGTTAACAGTCGATTTCACCAACAGGAAGACCCGTTCACGGATCCGACAACGAAACAGTTTTGCCATTGTTGTCCCTTTCAAAGCCGGGGGCTCTTTTAGTGAATGCGACTCCCGTATACCACTTCCGACATTCCATTCTCGGAGGCATCAAGAACCCACATCTTTACACGCTTTTACGCAGTGGAAGAATCGGAACATGCTATCTCCTATTCACGTATATCACTTATCACGAACATCACACCATCATTATAGTCGAAGCTTCATAGCAGTATTCACTTTCTCTTTGGGAGTTTAGCAATTATTAAGGTTAATAGTCATTAGAATGAAAGAGGCAACATTCGAATACAGATTGTAAAAGATTTTCTTGCGTTCGGTTTCCTATTTGCATTAACGGCCTTGCGCAAACAGTTTTATGTGTTCATATATTGAGCGAAGAAGAGCTGTTTCCTGTTTCGAAGTAACCGAATGAAACTTTGGGAAAGTACATTAAGAGCTTCGGGTGACACAATCGTTCTCTTGTATAATTACTGCATCCAAACCAATGTTTCTATTGAGTATCATTAGAGTAAGAATAACAATACAAAGTACCATCCATGCATTAAAAAAATAGAAAAAAAAATTGTAAAATTAATTTTTAGTTGAGTACTGTTTATTTTTCAAACTCCACCTTTGTTTCAGGGATATTACTATAATAATTTGTTCAAAGGAGAGCAAAGTTTTAAATGTCTCAATAAATATGACGGGATTTCCAACCACATTAAAATATTTTAATGTTTCCAACTATTTTTTTAAATTATTTAAGTTAAATATATCTTCCGAAAAAGACTTAGTGATTTTTTAAAAAATATATAAATATATATTTCACCTTCCAGAGAGGATTCGCGGCCCCCAGCTGAATGCTCATGTATTTTTCAATAAACATGTAAACGATAGGATTATGAAGAGAGAGCATGCAAAATAATCATGAGAGAGCCATAAAATAGTGCACTATAAAGGAGTTGGTATGGGAAAATTATTACCAAGTTTATAGCCATAGGAAACTAATAAAATGTCTTGTAACGACCATCTCCATTTTCATCTTTGATAGTTCGGTCATTGGAATCTGCTATTCCTTTTAGTGCGGAATAATATTTTTTTCTTTGTTGTTTGCATAAAATGACAACCGTTATCTTTCGCAATCAATACTACGAGTATTTAAAAATGGTATTCGAAAATATTATTATCATTTTTAAGTAGGATTTAGATTTTCATTGAGTTATAAAATATATCACAAATTTAAAAAATTGTAAATTGATAACAAATATATAAACTCTTCCCCGATTTCGTTTTCAAACTAAAGTGAAAGCGGCACCAAGTCCAACCATAAATTTAATTTTTTTTTACAAATTATTAAATGGGTTTGAAGGATGGTGTTAAAGTGACTGTTCTCTAAGTAATTTATATATATTCTCATAATTCTAATCAAATAATTTATTAATCTTTCGTGTTTTTCAAAAACTGGCCACACTTTTCAGTATTTTTTTAATTTCATTTCAACTAGAACATAAAAAAGAGTTTGTTGAATCCAAAATGTTAGGATATAAGTAATTTTTATTTATTTAGTTGTAAATTTATAGGATATGAACTAAACAAAAATTCAATAACCTTGTTACCGTCAAGTGTGCCAATTTTTAACCTAACTAAATAATTTTTAAAGTAGTGACTAAAGGAGATAATTAAAATGTCTTGAAAGAATGCCCAACCGTTTGTTCTTTCTATGTAAATTTTCTACAATATAGCCCCTGTTGTGAATTGTCTGTGTTTTTAACCATCTCCAGGTAAGGTAAAAGGTAATTAGACTTCCTTTGTTAATTAAACCCATATATTTTATTAGTATATGTTTGGTGTTCTGTGGAAAGGACCAATTTAGCATATTAGGTGGTTTCGTATTTTTTTTTTTTTATTGAATATTTATTAGTGAAATAATTATTGTTAATAATCAGTAAAATTGTGTGTAACACGATCAAGCTCACAAAAATACAAACTTATTCCTGGTAATTTGTCCAAAACAATTTTCCAGAACTTGAAATTAATAAAATATACTCTTTTGAAAATTGCTGTACTCTTCCCTTTTTTACATACTTATTTATTTATATTTAATGAGTCATTGACTAATTTTTAAAAAATACTAATATTTTATTACACAAAATGTTTCAGATGCAAAATAAAAAATCATTCATATAAGATCGCATAGGAAATTGTTACCGATTGTTAATCTAAGCCACGAGCCAAACATTGCAATATTGACTTCTTATAAACCAACGATTTTCAACTATCCTGTCATTTCGTCATCCCATTGGGATTCATATTTTTTTATAAGCATGAAAAATTACTGGAAAACTGTTATGAAAAGTGTAACGGTCATTTTTCTCTTCAATTGCAAGAAAGTATGGAAAGGAGACGTCGGAGTGACGATAAGAAACCCAAGTAAAAGAAACAAAAACGGCTTTCCCCAGAGAACTATTACTGACGGACAAAGTGGGTCGCTGTATCATCATCTGTTTGTCTTTCGGTCAGTGAGAGGTGGGATATCTGTTTCCATCAACTTGCTGTCAGCGGTAAAGAAAGATCTTTCCCTTCTTCTTGCTGTCGTTGGACAAGATGGACCCATCACTTCGGCATTCATCTCATTTTCTTCTTGTATTGTTCACTGTTTTCAAGAAAATCGACGAGGCCAAATAGCATTACGATTCGTGAAATGAGGCACTGTTTTGTCTGACCTTCAAAATAACTCGTATAGCATTTAACAACCGTCATGTTATGTTTCTCTTCTTATTAACTTTCTCTTTACTTCTTTACGAGAGTAGAGCTGAATTGCACATAGTAATAAATTAGTTTCTGTATCGCGTGATATAATTGAAGTAACTCTCTCTCTTCTGTTGCCATTGGTATCTTCTTCCGTGTCGGCTAACATATTCAAAGTGGAGCGTTTTCTTTCTCTCGAACGGAATTCATTTGAAAAAGAACCGGCATTGCAATTCAGTTTCGTAAGCAATTATTTAAAAAGAAATTCTCTACTACATAGATTTAAACAGTAATCTGTATTAACATGCAATGGCTTTATTCATTAAGATTAGAAGATTGGTTTTATGAAAAACTTAGTTTTTTAACAGAAAGAAATAATATAATTATGAAAATAATTATTTTATTCAATATTTTGAAGGTAAAATGGAAAAGAGATCCATCACAGAAGTTAGAGGGTACCATAATTCTATGTTTGTTTTTTTATTCAAATATTAGATTAAACAATTCAGACTACTTTATAGTGTTGTAAAAAACGTATAGCTATTTTACGTTTATATTTATCTTAAAACAACATGTATATTTTATTTTAGACTTTGTTGCAGAATTTTAACTTTCATCAACGAATATACTAAAATAAAAACATGAGAAATGCCCTCATCCGAAAATATTTTATGATGGAGCAGTGAATGATTCCCCTTCTGTCCAATCTGTTACAAAAGATCTGTTTTGGTATCTGTTGTTTACACTTGTTTATTTCGATTCGGTTGGCGGACCGTCACAAACTTTTGGTTTTTCCAGACAATAAGAAAGCTATACTTCGAAAACTTTTTCCAAACTGAAATACAACTGCGGTCAATGATTAATCCGGGCTCGACATCGATATAAATGAGGTTACTTATTTGTACTCTTGTGGTTCCAGCGACTTGATAGGAATATAAAAAAATAATAATAATTATGAAGTATTTATTTACTGGAAATACTTGTCCCATTTTTAAAGTATATATTCACTAATTCACATTTTATTATCAGATCTTAAGAAACATAAGTATCAAAGGATATTTATCACAGGGGATATGGAATAATAATAATAAAGAGTTATGGTTAAAAATAAAAAGGATATTAAAATAGTAGTTAAAAGAAGGAATGGAGATACATAAGGATGAACATTGGATAAAGAATGAAGCAAATAATGTCTTATTTTTCACAGTATTTTATCTTCTCTTATTGACAATTTCATGCAAATAACTTAAAAGTATCATATGTTTGCAACGTTGCATTTCAAGAATGCATTGTTTGATATAAGTAATTTTTTCATATTTTGCTTAAAAATAAATTATTTATTCTGATGTTTGCTTCAATCCTATACTGCTTTGTTAATTTTTATTTTTTAAACAATTCCAAACCTTTGTTGTTGCCAGTATATTCCTTTAGACCTGATAATGTTGACCCTTGACCAGGATATGTTTGAACCTCCTTAAGAATATACCTGAGACATAGCTTGAAGCTTCATTCCACTGCCCCTGTGTATCATCTTTCACTTACATCATCCCGCATTCCCTTAGCAATTAAATAATATTGTATGAATAATCTTTTGATATTAATTAATAATGGAATATATTTATTTTTGTTGGCAGAAACAAGAAGGCTACGCTCCCTCTGGAGTTCCCCAGAGCGAGTACGGGGCCCCTGCGTCAGGGGGCGGTGGTGGTTCTGCCCCGGGTGACAGCTACGGAGCCCCAGCACCTTCGGGACCGTCGTCCCAATACGGACCTCCATCAGGCGGAGGCGGATACAACTGAACACCACCGGCCATCAATCGATCAACACTTCCTCGTACCTTATAAATAATTGTACAGATTTTATATATAATTATTTTTATGTAACTCTCTTTTAAGTTTTTTATAATAAAATATTTGTAAAAAAAAAATTGTTAATTTTATTTATTTATACACTTTTTTCTTTTACTGGAGGCGTATCAATATCGCCATGGACATTTAAGAACATTAATAAGGTTTTGTTTTGAGAACTACCTACATAATTCCTTTTTTGATCTACTGTATATAAATATAGAGATTGACATGACAAGGATGTAGGATTACAATAATGACCCATAATTGGTTGATGTCTTAAAAAAAAAAAATATATTCCACCAGTCAAAAGAAATCGGGTAAACAAGAGCACATGAATAGTGGGTTGAGTGGAATTCTCTCTCTGCAGGGACTCCAATTTTTCGGTGCTACAAGCTGTGGAATCCTTTCAAAGAGGAATTAATCTGAGAACTTCACTAACAGCAATGTGACATTTTTTATGACCAACCAAAAGGGATTGGGGACAAAGAAGAAGAAAAATAAAACAAAAGATAATATTTAAATTGAAATTTAATAAAAAAAACTATAATTTTAATTTTAAAATGAGAAAAAATAAAAACAAGAAAGGGTACTGGTACTAAAATAATAATATAAACATAAAGTGGTCTTAAGCTATAAAATCAAATAAATTTTTTTTATAAATACATTTGGTCATATGTCATTAGCAGGAACTATGAAATGACTATTGATTTGTGGCTTTTTAGGACGCTTTCTACTGCTTCTATATTTCTAAGGTGAATAAAAAATGTTGCCACACGAGGTGAACTTATTTAATCATAATGCAGCAAAAAATTAAAAATGTAATTCTGAAACTGTCTAATAAAATTTCAAATAGCAGATGAGAAAATTATATTACTTAAATTCCATAAAATTAATTGTTTATAACAAGAGAACCAACACTTCTCACAATTTGGCACAAAGTGATGAAACAGTTGTGAGAGTCTTATTGATGGTACGAAAGTTAGCTGAATTCCTTGTTGGCCTTTTCTTGGCACAATCTTGCCTCATTTTGCCATGTGACTAGCTTGTTCATGATATGAAAGATTTCTATGTTAAAAATGTTATCAATAACCAATGAAAGAAACATTACATTCACACATAAATTATTGTTAATGGTACATATCATGTTATGTACCGAGGTATTGGCAATTATAAATATTATAAAAACCTGTGCCGGGTATGTCAACAAAGAGCACTTTGCAGGTGGCTAAGGGGCACATGTGAAAGGGTCCTTCCTGATCAAATCTATTAAAAACAGGTATTGCCTGCTGGCTTTGTTGGTAGTCAGGTCAGTTATAAACAACTCATGCAACAAACACTTTTCTAAGTGTACCACCATCTTGTAATTTTTCTTTTTCTTGAGCGTGGCTGATGATAGCCAATGGGAAATCAGGTTCCGGAAAGGTAACGCCTCTACGAACGAGAGGGGGATCTGACCAGGAAAAAGAGGAATTGAAGAGCAAAGCAGCAGAAGGAAGAAGGCTGAAGAGAGGGCAAGATGCACTTTGACCAGATGAAATCCTAAGAATGGCTATGAGACATGGATGCCACCTCCTATGAACAAGATGACACTCATCACCCAAATCAACCAACTCATATAGGTTATATGGTGTGGTGTTTTATACTGTGGACAATATTATAGAAAAAATAAATGAATGGTTTTAAAATTTAAATAAAGAGGTTTTAACTTTAAATAAAGAAATTGACCTGGGCAGAATAGCCTGCAAATAGAAAATAATAATTAATGTGAGAAGGATTTTTATATTGAAGATGTCCCTGAAGATGGCTAAAAAGGCCGAAACGTTGGACAAATGAATAAATAAAGTGTTGAGACTAATTTGGATATAATATTGATTTATTTAATAAATATTACCTTGTCTCAAAAAATTTTTTGAAATAATATAATTAAAACAATAATTTAATTTGATATGATTTTTTTTTAATATATGGTTTTGTCACCCTTAAAAATCCCTTGAAAATGATTTTAACCGGGTCCGAAACAATAGTTTATTTGGAACGTAGAGTTATTTCGAGAACCTCTTGCTTTTCTTAAACTCATATTAGATTTATTATTTCAAGAATGCTAACATCAGGAGGGAGGAGGAAACGGCATGGTAATTATATAAAACCCGAATCGTTCACAAACGGACGAGGATCGATAGTGGGTCTAATAAATGGCGTTTTAGCTTCTTCAAATGTGGACTTTGAATTATCAGTAATTACATTGGTAATAACATGTGTAGTCTTCTCTAATTCAATAAAACTCTCCATCAGATCTGTGGTATGGGGGGCAGCTGTTGCTTGCAGGTGGTGCTTTCTGATATATAGTCTCACATTCATAACATTTTGTGCAATCTTCGGGATCAGCAAACAAAGTTGAGTGACATTTAGGTAAACAAGACTGTGAACTTTCACAAAACAATAAATCATTGGGGCATCTGAAAATTAGGATTGGTTTTTTTCTTCAACATAAAGTATAGATATTTGCATCTCCATCACATGGAACTCCTCTGAATCTCTCCTTACATCTAAATTTAAAACATTTTGACATACTTCCGTCAGCACATCTTTCATCCTTAGGACAGTAGACAAAGTATCTGTTACATTGGAATAGATAATCAATGCCTTTCAAGCAATGATGATAGGTACTGCATGAATGTAAATCAAGAAAGAAACTATCAGAAGGGCAATTCTGCTTCTTGGTAATAGGTTCTGAATGCATTTTATATTTAGTTATCATTTCTTTACTTTTATTACTATTTCTATATAATATTCCAGAATCATCTGTATCTGTTTCTTCAGTATTATCTTCTTCCTCTGATTTGATGTTTTTATCATTCTTTTTTTCAAATTTTTCTATACCATTTAAGGCTTTGAAAGGCTCAGCAATGGTTCTTTGTCTGTATTTAAAGAAATTATCTGATTGCTTATTCTCTCTTCCATTATATTAAAGAAAAATAGGTAGGTTTGGTGGCCTTAATGAGAAATCTTTTACATTATTTAATTGTTCAGCTGATGGTAATAAATCATTATTTACAGTTTCCAATTTTTTTTTTAGTTTTTGTAAAAGTTTCCTTATAATTTGGTTTAAAAGAATTTTTGTTGTAGAATAAATCACTATGTGAGAGATAATTTTTCAGTACATTCCCTGTATAGTGTCTTTTAGTTAAAGCAATTGCTGAAGTTTCTATAGGTTCTTTGGACTTATCATTACTTTTTCCTGAAACATTTTACTTGTTTTATTAAAAAAAAGTTATATTTTTTATACCAAACTAATACACATTTTTTAAACATAACATAATTTTTTCATCATTATTTTTATAACATTGAGAGATGATAAAACATTCTTCACTAGGACCTATATTGATCCATTGTGAAATCTCCATTAATTAACACTTAAGATTTTTAAAAATATAAATTTTATTATTTATAACTAAATTAATATAAATTATATTATAGGTAGGAGGTGAACTTGTCAATTTTTTTTTTAATTGATTTGTCGTTTAAAATACAATCTGTAAGATAAACCCTGCTTGAAATACTAATGCCTGTACAATGATTCAATAGCTTAGAGTGCACACTGATAATCACAATTCAATACTTATATCAAATGATTACCATTTCAATATTGAAAACTCTTCTATTTAGAGAAGGTTAAATTTCATAAAGTGAAGTGGAAAATTAAGGTTTTTGTTTTCTTTTGTTCTAATATTTCCAAATTTTACATTCGTTTTATAACATAGGTAGCTATATATTCAGTAAGTAAGGACAAAAAAATAACTACCTCATTTTACCCCTTGTTTTCATTTGAAACAAATTGAAGTCAAGGTATGTCTTATGCCCACTAACATTAAATTAAAGAAAAATAAAATGCCTTGCTATGGTAAAGATCAGGTAGTGATGATTTTTTGATATGTTATAGGGAGCAATACAGCAAGTAAAGAAACAGTTTTCAAATTCAAAAGTTTTTGGTAGCTGAGTGATAGCAACCAATTGAAGTTTCCTCTATTTTATCAGTTTTTTCAGTATATCGTCTAAAATTAGGTTTAAAGTGAAAATGCATCTGCTACAAGAATTAAATAACATTACAATCTGCATCTGATAAGTGTCTACTAGTTGTAGAACATCAAATTTTGTGTTATTAGCAATTAACTTTTGTTTCAAATCTGTATACTATACAACCCTGTTGCAACACTATCACTAACTCATAGGAAGTTAGTCGCATTTTCATTCTTACTCTCTCATCACTACAGATTCTAACCTACTTCCATTTGAGGTATAAACTCGGAAATAGGCAGACAGAAAATCTTTGGGCTATAACTGATGAAAAAATTGACGAAGCTGTATTGGCAGCCTTTTTGTTGCTATCTACCTGTGTTCTCACCAAATTTATGCTTCAGTATTGTTAAAAATGTGAAAATATAAAACTAATTAATAATTAATGATGATTTTACAATATTGAAACATGAATTTGGTTCAGACTCAGATAGATTGGAAAAAAATCATATTCGCAAAATTATCACTTGCACCTCTTATCTTTTAACCCATTCCATATACTTTGAGTAAACAGATGGACTTTGATTTATTATTAAAATTATATTATTTTAATAAATTTTATCTTTTAAAATTTACTCATAGATTTTCCTTATTATTGAAGTTCCTTCGCAAATGATCATCAGAATGTTTCATATTTATTTATTTCATCTATAGAAATTTATGTTTTTATAGGTGTTTATAAAATAAATAATATTATTTACTTATACATTTTAATTGGGTTTGTAATTGTATTGCCATTTGTAGGTTTAATTTAATTAGTTTAACAATAATTAATTAATATAATAGCATCACTATATATTTTTTCTCTTGAATAAGTATGTGAAATAACTTATAAAGTTATTTTTGAAATGATAAAGGAACACATGATACATATCCATCTCTCAAATATAGTTTTGAAAAATTCAGCAAGAATTATGGATACGCTAGATGAATTACAAGTACTCTAACAGTCATCTGTGTTTAGAGGATAAAGGACAGAAAGAACTTATTCTTTGTGGACGCAAGCCCCATTTACAGACAACATCATCCTGAGCAGAATAAATTAATATATCAATAGGATTGATTAGAAAAATGTCTTAAACCTGAAACCTCCTAGGAAAACATATTTAGCCAGAAGAGTATTCATTAAAGATGAAATCACGTAAAAATGATAGGGGATTACCCACTCCCCAAATTAACTGAATAAATGAACAAAAAAAAACATCAAATGAATAAATAAACACATAATTTATCCATTTTAACTGAACTGTTACCCAGTGGGCCATTGTGATGATTTTTATGACTCATGATGCTCCAAAATTCAATGGTAATAGGATAATATATAAATAATAAGAAAAGAGCACATTGGGCGAGATTGAAGCAATATCATAAACAAAATATCATCATTTGGAAAATGACTTAGAATTTATAATCTAAATTGGAAGATCTTTTTATTACTAAGTTTGTTGATTGTTCTGTCTCAAAGTTCTTGGAAAATTTTATCAGTTTTTAGAGGAAATAATCATATTTCTTGAAATTAAACATGAAAAAAATCAATTAAAAGATGTTATATGCATTTGTTTATGATTAATGACACCTCATATCTGCAAAACAACTACTTCACAAAACACACAAAAAAAATGTTTTTAAACACTACATAAAATCTTAAAACCATCTAACTTTTTTATCTCTCAGGAAGTATATCGATATGCAATAGTGTTCTTAAGTTTCTCTGTTATTTATAACACCAAATATCATAACACATCTGTTGGGCCTGAATATTCATAGAGCATCTTTGTTTAAAGAATTTGCCTTATACGGAATTACCAGAGATAAGTATCTGGTGGAGCAAGGATCTGAAGAAACAAAAGAATTTGAAAAGGAAAAGAAAGTCATCCTTTCCCAGGAAGGAAGCACAGAAGAGAGTGATGAACACTTTGAAGACAAAGTGACATCTGATCAACAACTAACATTAAATTATGAAGAATCTGGTTGTGAATCCAAAGCACCTAAAATGTTAACTGATTTTGGAGATCAAGAAACTACTAAAAGGTTTGTTAAAAATGAGTTAAATTGTGATTCAGTTCCTGACGATGAAAGTGATGTAGTATCGAAAATATTAAAGTAAAAAATTAAGGAAAAGCCAAGAAGCACCAAGACAATAAGAAGAAGCAGAAAGAGAAATCAACTGAAAGGTTACAAGAACCAAAGGCCTTAGCTGATGACTCGGGACTTGATTTCAAAGATAAAGAAAAACTTGACCAAAAAATGAAGACATTTTTATTGAAGATTTTAACACCAAAGAAGATGAAGAATACCCTAGATCAAATACAGAAGACTATAATTGGGACTTAGATGGAAACAATATGAATTGTGAAGCAAATAATTTGGAAGAACAAAGTAAGAAATATACTAGTGCTAAGAAGAAGAAGAGACCCAAAAAGAAAATGACTCCATAAATTTTTTTTTTTAGCTACCTATAGCTTATTTATGTAAAACACATTTGAATTTTTGGGATAAAAACAGATTTAGAAAATTCAGAGTATATTAAAAGTAATTCTTCATCAAAGTAAAAAATTGGTTAAAAATTAAATTTGACTAGTTAGCTTTGTTTGAAAAAAGGTATATTTTATTATGCTTTCGATCTTTACTAACATGAATGAGTGAACATAATACAAAAATTTTCAATTTAAACTTTTTTATAGTACTAATAATTAAAATGCTCTCAAAATTACATTTATTCGTAGAAGCAGGTGTTTTAGGAAACATGTACAAACATTTTGGTAGAGATAAATTACTTTTTATTTTTTCAAAAAATCATCTAGCAAGAAGGTACAATTGCCCCCATACAACATAGCATGTCATTTTATTTTCACATATTAGTCTTCTCTATAAATATAGACATTTTCACCAGTTAGTGACACGTAGTTTTATGATATCAAAATTGTCAAAACATCCAATAAACTTTTTTGGCAGTTATGGGATATCATTTCTTAGTTATTTACATATATATTACAGGTAATCTGCATAATCTTAATATCATATTGTAAAGCAAAGGTTAATTAATGACTACTGTTTACTATGCAATTGAATGTTTTATACAAAAAGTGACATATTGACAAAAATTATTGTCCTCACTTCACTTGTTATGTATGTTTTAATCATCCTATCCCTAGTCCTAACTTAAAAATTAATTTCAAGATGTTTTATAAATATGAATATTACCAATCCCATTCAATGACCTGCATTATAACTGAGATTGAAACACCTTATTTATAGGATAGGAAAAATTTATATAAAAAAACTTGTCTGGAGAATTCCAATGATAAATATTAGCTTAAATAACCAGAACATTAATGTTGAAACTAACTAAATGAATATTGAAATATTTCCTCTTTAAAGCCTTCTGCGCCTTCTATTAATTAATGACCTCTTTTGTCTTGATTTTATAGCCATGACACTAAAATTATTAATTCATAAGAAAGCATCTAAATGAAATTTATAGAAGAAATAATTAGATTTATTTATAAGTCAGCCTGGAAAAACTTTAAAATGTGAGTGAGTCATATAATAACTATTGTTTGAAGGGTCACTAAATTTAAGTTGAAATAAATTATAGGTAAAAAAAAAACCTATTGCCTGAAATATTGCATAAATAAACACTAACTCAAATAGACCCAACATTTATGTTTTTAGAGCAATGTGAATTAATTCTTATTTAATATCAATTCCATGTTGAAATATTGTAGTCTTATTTGAATTATTCAATTATAAATTTTAATTTGTCATCTTGGCTGTTGAACTGTTTTAGTATTTCATCTTCTTTATTTTTTGTTAATAATCAGTAACAAATCATCAATGTATTTTGATCAATATTGGCTTATAATTTAATTCTTCTAAAGATTTTTTTGATAAGTTGTTCATATATATTCCACTTAGGTTAGTAGCTATGTTTGATTCTATTGGCAGCTCTTGCCTTGCCGATAGTACTCATTATTTTATTTAAAGAAGCCATTATTTACAATTAATTTTATTCCTAACAAAAAATTATATTATTCGTTTAAATAAATCAAAATTAAAATTAAATCTATCATAATTTTACAACTTGATTTAAAAATAATTAAAAAAAAATATTATCCACATTTGTTTAATTTTCTCCAATTTCAAAAGGATTAAGAACAATGGTTTTAGTTGTTAATATGTTTTTGCAACTTTAAATCAATTAAAAACTAATCAA
Organism: Halyomorpha halys; assembly: GCF_000696795.3. Classification (NCBI taxonomy): domain Eukaryota; kingdom Metazoa; phylum Arthropoda; class Insecta; order Hemiptera; family Pentatomidae; genus Halyomorpha; species Halyomorpha halys. The sequence continues at coordinate 204,010 of NW_027107180.1, forward strand.
ATCTATCTATGAATTGACTTGGGTTTTCTCTAAAATAGTTTCACTGAACAGATATTTACATCCTTGTAATTGAATATAATGGCATAATCTTGCAAACACAATCTGGCTATTCTTTCATGTTTCATTTTATCTGATAGTTCATACTTACATAATAACTAAAAACTTTCAGAGATATTTAGGTGAAATAAAACAACATTGATCTGTAAAATGACAGTATATTAAAAATAAAACTTCAAAAGGATTAACTCCATGAAACTTTTAAAAATTACTTTTCATCCTCCTTATAACTAACAATAAAAAAACTATACATCACATTTTACAAACATTAAAAACAAGAAAATAATGGTAATATGCAAATATTCAAATAAATTATCTCAGCTCTAACGTTTAAACCTAATATTTACAAGAATACTTTAAATTAGTAAAATAACAAGAAAAGAAATCACAAAAACAACTTATAAGTTTTCAAAAACTTGAAGAAAGTTAAAAATCTCTCCATGAATGGCATTGTAGATTTCCATTTGTTGTTTTCTGTTTAAGAGACAATATGGCTCATTATAAAACTAAATATAAATCACAAATCTGTACCACATATTTGATTAGTACAAGTCAAGCAAATATTTTTATACACATATATTGGCACGGTGTTGTGGTGGTCCTTACAGCAAATATATGACCATCCTTACATATATATAAACATTTTGATGATTTACTTTGTATTTTAATGAACTATTGATTATTTTTTGAGTAGAAGAGATTCAAAGCCTTCAAGGGTCGTATGGAAGTTATTTGTTCCTTGTCCAAAATCAGCCCATTTTGAAAGATCGATGCTTGGCAATATTCCGCTCTTACATGGTACTCTTGGGTTTCTGAAATTGAAAGGTTTGCATTAAAGAAACATTCATTTATTTTTTTAAAAAATTAACTTTTTCTTATTTCATCTGAGCAGTACTTACATTTCATGATCTGGTAAAACCATAGGGTAAACTTGAATGGTATCAATCAAATCTGTGTTGTCACAAATAACCCTTGAAAGTTTAATTTTTCGAATTTCCTGAAGTTGTTCTGTAAAATATCAAAATAGTATTTCAATCATTTATACATTTTTTTTATTTTCCAGTTTAATATTACATGCACAATAAATAGAAAATAAATAATCAAAATACATGATAAAACATATCTATTTATATTATTAATCAGTGAAGTCCTATACTGAGGACAGTTTTAGTCATCCTTCCTCTTTATCTATCTCACTATCACTTTCTCTTCCTCTCCTCAATCTCTTTCAACAGAATACTAATCTATTAACCATTAATATATTATTTATTTATGCTTCAAAATTATTAAAGCTTAAATCAAAACTTTTTTATTGATATAAATTATAAAGTGACATGAGCCTGGAGTTATACAGTGCCAAAATACAATGGCAGAGGCACACAGACAGGTTTTGTTATATAGAAGGGAAGATATATTCGCTTGGTAAGAGTTGAGGCTTTCTTGAGCCTAACTATTCTCAGTATAATGTTAGCTACAGATAAAGTTAAATAAAAACTGGTTTGATCTTCAGCTAAAAAGGATTGTAAATCCCTTGTTTTAGTATCAGAATATTCAAGTCCTATAGTATAATATGATGTAGTGTACAACTTTTGGGCAAATAACCAGAACTTAGTAACTAATTCTCACTGAATCATTTCTCTTTGTAAGACAATGCATTTACCAATTAGGTTTCATGAGTGATTGTGTGTATTTTTCTCCAAAAAACATTCTTAAAAAACCAAAATTAAAAAAAAAAAAAAAAAAAAAAAAAGCAAAGAAATTATTATTTATGAAACAATAAACCAAAGCTGGAAATTTGATTACAAGAATAAAATATTCAATATAATAAAGAAATGTCAGGAAGGTAGATGTTTAGATTCCTTTGTTGTGGAATTAGAGAAGGTTTTGTAACAAAAGACAGAGTGTGTTGCTTAAATAGATGTCAACTCCTGACTCAACTTCAAACAGAGGCAACATGGTCATCCCCTTGTCCGAACCAATGCTGCCATCTATTGTTTTATTTACTATAGTATTTATAAATTAAATAATAATACCAATTTTCTACAACACCCACACCATTTCTATCTCCTTCTACTCTATCACCTCATTTTCTTTTTTGAAAGTTTTTTTTTTCTGAATATCATCTTTTTTCTCAATATTTCTACTCAGAATATAAAAAAAAGCCTTTATAATTTAAGATTAATGACTTATCATCAGTGAATAAAATCCACAAGAGGAGCCTGTACGCTGTAAAACATAGGTTTGTTCAGGAAAACAGTATTTTATAAGGGTAAGCAAAAGTAGTTGATGAAATTTATACTCAACTATTACGTAAAATTACCCTGCTGTTTTCAAAATATAAACTGTATAAATTCAAAGCTTCTTCACCTTCAGTAGTGAGGAAGCAAAAGTAAAAATGTTTAATTAAAAAATATGTCTCATTTAATTATTCAATGAGGTAAAAAAAATGTACACAACCCATACAAAATATACAATCAAAATCTGATTAATAGATAGTTCATTGATTTTAGTTCAGATTTTTTTTTTTTAATCAGCTTAACTTTGGTCTATCTAAAAGTCAACACAATCAAGCTCTATAATTTTTCATGTTTCCTTTCCTTTTCATTTCAGTAATTAAATCATTATGCTTGCTGGCTATGATAACTTACCTCAGCTCATTTGAAATTTTTATAAAAATTTCTTCAAATGGATCTTAAGACAAAGTGGTTTTAAAATTGATTTCATATTAAATCAAGGTAATATAATCAAATAAAGTTTTAAAAAACACACACAAATATTAACGTAATACTATATTTAAAGAAATGGAGAAATTTTTCATGCAACATTGTCAAGAAACAATATAATTTACCTGGTGTAAACGAAGATGGTTGATTAGGAAGCTCATACCAAAATCTGTCCCCTCTCCTTGCATAGCTGAACTGTGTAGCGATAATACAACCAAAGGTAGGCCCTATCATGCTACCAGGAAGAGGTCTCTCACTGACTCCGCCGGACCACAAGTCAACATCTGAAGGGTGCCTGTTTAACAAAACAATTTAACTGGCTTCGTAAACTATATATAATCATCTACTATAGCCACCTGATAATTTTGAAAAACAAATACTTGATAATTTGGACATAACAAATTTGATTTTATGAAGAAAGCCATATATCAAGTAATTTGTATTTTTAAAAAAAAATTATTTAGAAGTTGAGGTGAAAAAACTACCATTTAAAATATAATAAATATTCTATATTTGTTTGTACTACATTACAGGATTCCCCATTTTTATGTACTAATATTCCTCATTTTGTTAACCCTTCATTGGTCACTGCGTGATGGTAGCACAGTAACCGTTCATAGCTCTCAAGTTAATCGTTCTATACCCCCCCCCCCCCCAGCACTCAAGCAGCTCTGAGTAAGCATCCAGCCCTCTTTCCCTGACAATATACCCTTCTCATGAGACACTATCTCACACACAACTGAGGCTGCAAAAAAAATATTCAAGTTGTGAGGGTTTTTCTAATGTGCTCCAAGTGTATTTAATCCATAAAAATTGTATAACATTCAGCAGAACTAGAGAAACGTTGGTTTGAAGAGGTAGGAACTTCATTAGGTACATATTATTTGCTATGAATTGTATTTCGATACTATAAGTGTATATTAGAGTGGTCCTTATAACAAAAATTTGTTTTTTCAAGTTTCCACTTCAAGCACTGCGCCACTATTACAGAGGGGTTTTGTGCATTTTGTCCCAGAAGAGCGATTAAAAAAACAAAAAAGAATTGCCACTAGTGTAAAAGACCAATATGTACCAGTTATACAGTTGTTCACTTGCAAAATAGATTTGTTCAGACTGAGCATTTTTGTTTTAAGATTAGTGTTATGTTCTGATAATATGATATATCTGTATTTTGATTCTTTTTTATAACTTTCTTTGTTTCAAAATATCATTCTATGTATATTAATATTTTATAATTATGTTTGTTTTTTTAATTTTTTAAAACTAGTTTGCTCTTGCATCAAAATAAATTTGTTTTATACTTTTTTTGTTACGCTTAAATAAACCTAATTTAGATCAAAATTTTATATTTTAAAAAATATATTCAAGAGCTCTAATTAAGAAATGTGAGAAAAATTCTCATGCGCGCCATCCGTGTTAAAATCGACTTAGCGGCCAATGATGGGTTAAGTGCATCTATTTATTTTTGAAATATTGTCATATAGTCACATTATTTCAACAAAAAACAGATTCACTTAACAAAATGAGGAATATTAGTAAATGAATATGGGAAAACCTTAACACAATAGAAACAAATATAGAATATTGATAATATTCTAAATGAAAGTTTTTATACCTCAACATCTTAATAAATAAAACAACTGCCTTGGAAATAAAATCCGGAATCTTATTAAATAATTTCTAAACTTTCGTCATTTATGGATCAAGTATTAATAAAAACATATTTTCGTTAGATATTGTCAATATAAATAAATTTTTAAATTGAAATAATTAAGTTTTGTTCTATGATTTATGTGTTAAAAAGGCTGGGAACATATTGTGAATTTTTGGCGCAATAATTGCTTTGTATTGGTCCAGAAAAAAAGGAAAATAATTAAAATTTAAAAATCAATGTACAGTTACAAAAAACAAAGTATAAACATTTATACTTATTTATATGACTGAATATTTATGATTTTGATAGAAGGCTTACTAAAAAGAAGATTGAATCTTAATACAAAAGATCCAATCTTGGCAATATTAACCACAAATAAATCTTCAGTTTGATTTGAAGAGTAAAATTAATCATTATGCTTTATACAGAATACAAAATATCACAATCAAAAAATTAAAAGATTTATCAAACTTAAATACATATAAGTTTGAAATTAATGAAATGAAAAAATAATTTTATTCTGGGACATATGTCCCCTAAGAATAATTACATGGTTCACATAGTGAGATTTTTATCTGGCGAGCGTTTACAAATTTTCAGATAGTAGAATGAAATTACATTGGTATATTGGCTTTACTACTGTTTATAATGTTAATCAATACCCTCCTATTTATTTGATTACAAAGATGTGGAGATTTGGTTATTCAATAAATGAAGGAATAGGTGTTGTTTA
>NW_027107180.1:209296-209807 GCF_000696795.3 Halyomorpha halys
TTGGAATAGAAAAACACCAAGGAGGTATTGCCTTTGGGAGGTTGGATAGAGCCACTTCAACTCGGAATACCAGCTGGAGACTTGAGAGTGCCTAGGGAACCCAAAGATAAATCTTACAATTCATGAGTCTCTTCAGTCTCAAAGTATCTAGTCCTGCAGATAGCCCTCCATACACCAAGGATCCGTAGTCGAAGTGGGGGAAGACGAGAGAGGATACTAGGACTAGTGTTCTGAGGAATGGAATTATGGAATTTTAGGAATTGTTTGAGTACAGTTATGGATTTGCGTGTGATTTGGGAAATATGGTTATTCCAGGAGAGGTGTTGATCAAAGGTGACACCAAGGTTTTTTATTGTACGATACAAATAAATCGGTTGGTAGTTAAGGAAAAGTAGAGGACAGTAAGGGAGGGTATGAAGGAGGCGCTTGGAACTGATAAGAATGGCCTCCGTTTTTTTGGCATTCAGCTTCAAATCATTGTTCGACGCCCATGCATTAATGCTGTCAATAT
>NW_027107180.1:210477-217814 GCF_000696795.3 Halyomorpha halys
AATATAATTATAATGTAATATAATTAGTATACTACTTAGTAGATTAATTTTGTTTAAGATGAAAAAGAAATGGATTAACAAAGATGCTAAAGCCTAGCAAGCAATACATTGACAATGGGAAAAAATACCAAATTCACCTTATGAAAAGATATATATGATAAAATAATTTCTATAATTGAAAGAAATAGTGAAAAAAGGAAATTCCCTTAATGAAAGATTTTTTTTACTTCTAGCCTGAATCTTTTTACAAATATCATTTTGAATTAAAATATTTCTAATGATTTTAATCTATTGCTTCTCGATAAAAATTATGACTAAATGATAATTTCTAAATTAATGTTGTACAATAATTACAATCACTTCATTAGATCTTGGGACTATGTTGACCCTTTTTCTCCCCTCCCCACCCCTGTTGATTGAACTTCTTCCAGTGTTGATAAACAAAAACTGTATTTTAATTATAAAAGTAATAAATACTTGGTTAATTTCCATAAAACTAGCAACAACTCTAGCCTAGTTTAACAAATAAATTTCAAAATATAAAAAAATGACCCGAAAAGAAGTTCAAGGGAGTGACAGGGAAGTTCTGATCAGTAATATTTACAACTGAGTAAATTAATAAATGAATTTTTTGGGGTGTTAAAAATAAAGAAGTTACTTTTTGAAAATAAAATCTAGGGAACATGAAACTCAAAAAGAAAACCACTTATTTATTTTTTTTAGTTTTTTTGTTCTGATTTTCAGTAGGAGAAAAAATCATAATTTTTCTCTGTACTTTATCTACTTATGCATAATGTATTAACATATCTTTTCATAGTTTTAATTTATTACGACATGATTCAAACGTCAAGGATTCTTTTTATAGTTTAGTACATCAATGGATGTCAAAATAATTATTACTTACTCATAAATTGTGGTGTATCTGCTGATAGTTGTGTTAGGCATAGCACCAAAAAGACCTTCAAAGTTGTGTGCTTCAGGAAGACCACAGAATTTTCTATAAAATAATTTAGTGGTAACAAATCAGTTACAAAAATTATTTCTAAAATAGGGTATTTTTTTATCCTTTCAATAAGCTTCATAAATGTTAATTTAAAAACAGTAATTTATTGAAATTAAAATGATTTAGCTAATTGCTATAATTAAGTCTTTCCTGCAAAAAATTGTTAACAAGAATAATTATAAGATGGAAACAGGAAAGTCTTTTAAAAATATATATATATTTGTCCACCCATGTTCAGAAACTGTGAGCCTATAAGTTTCAATAACAAGAGTTATCACTAAAAATGTAGGGGGAAAAAAAAGCTTTTTTTTGATATTTTTAATAATCAAATGGTTATTGCGTTAATCCATCTCTATGCCCAATCCATTGATGCATTAAGTAATTCATTTTTATAGGATAAAGTAAAAATAAATAATACATAAGTTGAATAATATATTGAAAATTATCAGCTTCAATTTTTGGATTAGAGAAAAAGATAAAAAAATTTTATAAATGACTGTTTTTGAATTAATATAGCTGAAATTTACTTAAAGAATATATAACTCTTAAAATGTATTTATAATTTAAAAGATAATCACTTAGAAAAATAATTTGAATTAATAAGTAAAGTAAGGGTTGTCAAAAATCAACATTGTTAAATACCTAAATTCCATGTATCCAGGAATTCCAAAATCTCTACCTCTCTGCATATTAAAGGACACTAAGTCAAGACCAAAATGATTTCCTGGTTTTTTAAACAGATTGTTGGTAACCTATTTGAAAAAAAAATTAAAGATAATCTATCTTTTAGTAATGTTTTTTTGAAAATATAGAATATTAAATGCTAAGATTCAAAATTTATAATTTAATTATAATACCAGTAAAATTAATAATTGATGACATTATTAAGAAACATACTTCCTGTGTAATTGAATCATCCATGGCTTGTGCTACTTGATTCATAAGGCCCATCACATATTCATCAAATACACCTGCTCTGTATAAGTCATAAGGTCTCCTTATTAAATCAGATAGTCGTTTGGAAGCTAAAAAAAAAAAAAAAAAAAAAAAAAAAAAAATGAATTTTATAATGTTTTCCCAAACGTTTGTGGCAATTTAGCACGAAAATTCCCAGTAAAAACTAAAGGTTATTTAAACAATTTAAACTTTATATAATATTTCAAAGATATTAAAGCAATTTAGACTTCCTTAAAATAATTTATTTTTTCTTAGAATCCTATGAAGCTTTGGGACCACTAATACCATCTTCAGACTTCAGTGCTCTTTCCTGTGATATGCTACTTATTGTTATAATTATAATAATATAAATTGATATATTTTAAGATAGTAAAATCTATTTTCATGATCTCCTACATCAGGCAAAAGCCTGGAGATGCGATTTGTGGTTCCAAAGTGTTTTGGAATGGCAAAGTGTAAATCATCATTTAAAAAAAGAGCCTGAATTGCTGCAAAACCAATAAAATCTAATATTTTTTTAAGGCTTTCTAAAATGATTAAAAAATTCATTTATATAATATATTAATTTTACATCTGTTTTTGTATAAATTAAGTAATATTTAATTTATAACTGAATTATAAAATGAGAATGTGATCTACAGAGCATTACCAATAAGACCAAGAACAAGATACAGTTATTGATATTGTAATAACAGGATAGCTAAAATATTATTAATAAAAATGAATTAAGAGAAATTATAAGTAAAATATATAATTAGTTAAATAAGATAAGAGTATATAAGAGTTTAACTGTCTCAACTGATTCAATTTTAAATACACTGAAAATAAGTATTTTTGGTGTGAACAAAATACTATGAGATTGTTTAAAACGGTAGGATAGCTCTGATCTCAGTTAACTGATATATTTTAACACATAAATTAGTTTAATTTTATGGGTTAATTTTGTTTTTGTTTTTGTATTCATGACGTAATAATAAAATTCAGAATATAATAATAACAAATTTGTATTATAACATTATCTTCCACTTAGAATTTTGAACCATAATTGTTACAAAATAATTTAAAATTTAATTGCTTTTAACTACAAATCAAAATCAGGTGATATAAACCATGGACAATTAGTGTGAGTCTACTTTACTAACTTTATTAATTTAATTAAATCCATTTAAAATTATAATGCATGTAGAGTACTATGAATATATAAGATTTAATATACTATAAGAAATTAATGAAAAGGAATAATTTTTATGAAATAGATAGTATTAGTACCTATAAATTTATGTGCTTTGCTCCATCGCTCAACAGCAGTTGGAAGCAGGGTATGACCCATCCTAAATGCAGCTGAAGAAAATGCATCAATAACATTAGGATTTACCTCAGGATCATAGCCATTCCAGTAGCCCTGTGAGAAAGCCATTATACATAAATTAATGAAGCATTATGTAATAATTTCTAAACTAAATTATCAATTAAGGATCTAGAATAAGTATCAAGTTGCTACAGGTTTGTTTGCAATAGCGTACTACCATAAAATAGAAGAATTAATTATTAATAGCTTTTATAAATCACTCTAGGTAATTAAATTATATAATCTAAACATCATAACAAACATACCTCTTTCTGAAGTAATAATCCAAATTTATCCATAACTTCTTTACCCAGAAGAATCGGTAAGAATTCATTATAAGTAATATGTTGTACCTCAGCTATTACGATTCTTTTGGCTTCCTGTTATCAATAAAAAGAGACTGTTAGTTAATTGAATCATTATTATTAGTTAATAGTTATGTTTCATGATGTTCATTTCAAAACCTCCCAACTGCAATGTAAAACATAGGTAGTAAGTAGGTTTTGAAATTTGTGTTACAATTTGGTACTTGTGTCATCCTCCTATAGATAGAAAGAAATGTTGTCTACAAGGAGAATAAAAATATAAAAATTAAATCATCTACACACAGATAGTTGAATAATTTTTAAAGAGTTTTGTGATTGAAATTAAAAAATGATCCATCTATAAGAAGTAAATAAAATTAATGGATTATTAAAATATGAAAGAAAAAATAATTATCGACAATTTATTTATATTAAATTATTCATAAAGTTTTGGTGTACAATCCAGGTCTTCATCAAGGTTTTTGGGCAGAGATGTAAACAGAAACTGATAGTTGAGAATCAAATCATCAATTATCAGTATATTCCTGATTGCAGCCCTAACCATCTCCTTCAAATTAATTTATGGTCAATCATATATATATTTTTTCTGTAAAAATATATTTACTTGATATAAAGTTTCATCATCCCAATGTGGATTAATTTGGCTGAGTCCATGGGCAAGTCTATTATGTTCTCTTGCCATCAAGGTATGCATGCATGCCAACACCAACTGCTCATTCACTCTTATTTCACCTAAAAATAAATTTTCAAAAATAATTAAATTAACAAGAAGGAAAAATGTAGCCCCCCTTAGGTCTAAGAAGATCCATTTCTATCATTTATAAAAGTTATTAAAATCCAAAATAAAAAACATATTGAAAATCTTTTGGATGAATTGTTAACACTAACAAAAATACATTACATTGTTAAATAGTTGATCTATAGGAAGAATATGACAATATCTCTTATATTAGACATTAACAATATAAATACTAATATATCAGACATTATAGAACATCAGCTCTAAGATATGATATGCCAGGATTTCATTTGAATAGTGATCTAATAATGTAATTTCTTTTTTTTTTTTTTAATAAAAACATTACATCAAAATTTAAGTGAATTTCAATAAAAAATTTTACAGTTATAGATATTTTTTTAATCTTACTTAATCATATATTACCATGTTGATAACAAAATGAAATCAATTACCTGCTTCAAAACAATATTGAGATCTATTTGTTCTTGTACATCCTTCATCAGGAATATCTACTTTTAATGGAAGAAGATCTTTGAGACCATACTCACCAAAAACTGGGTTCATTCTCAACAAACCACCATAACCAGTTCTTAAATGCCTAAAATTGTAAAATTAAATGAGTTCTGTATCAATATGTAAGATAAGCTCATATAATCTTTAAGGATGAAAAAATTAATACTTTTACTTAAACAAATTATTAAAATGATTACCTTCCAAATTTTTCATCAACACCATATACTGTGTTCGCATCCAAAACTGCAGTCAATTTATTGAATGGTGTGCGAGAACCTATTAGCAAATCAGAGTAAGATTGTTTATCTTAATTATATTATAGTTGAAATAGCATAAAGGATATCAGATAGTAATAAATTAACTAAAAACAAAGCTTTTAACTATATAGTAATACAATATAACCTACCAAGCCTACAACCAGGTCTGACACCAGGAAAACCTCTGACAAAATCTTGGCATTTTTGACCATATTTTTGATAGTAATAATCATCCTCAGGGATCTCAATTTCCATACAGTATGGGTTCTTTAGATGTGGAGGGCGTCTGCAACATTCTTCTGGTTCATTCTTAGTTACTGGGTCTGTAAAATACAATTGTATCATCTAAAACCAAAATTGTACAAAAATATAGTCGTTATTTAATATTTGAAAGAATGCACTTAATGTATATCTTATTATCAGAAAAGTGTAATAAAGTTAAAGCAAAATAAAATGTTTTATTTAAATTTAAAAAAAAATTAAAAAAGGATGAATTTTAATGTACTTTGTCTATCAATAAGAATACTTCATGATGCAATTCAAAAACAGATTAAATGAATCAAAATTTGTAATGTATACTTTCTATTGTAAAATCGTAATATACTACTATATACAAGAATAATAATATTTAATACACCATATGAATAGTATGCAAATGCATAACTTCACCAAAAGTTTACACATTTAGTATAACTCTTGTTTACTTCATTCTTCTTCCCTGATAATTGTGGTACAACACCATAGACAACAATTGTAACTAAATACAAGCTGTGAAGAAAAATTGATATTTCAGGTTTTTGAAAACTATTCATTAGAAAAAAGTTATTTATTTTATGGATATACAGCAAATTCTATTCAAACGACCCTAATCCAAGAAAATCTTTGACATTGAATGATATTGCTCCTTGAAGTCTTGATTTACATGATTTATTATTGTCGAAAATTAAAAACCAAACTATATAAAAGATATTGTGGTCTTATATCAGTATTGAAAAATTTAATCATGAAAGCCTACCAAATAAAAAAATAATTATATGGAATAATTTATCCTCACTTACCTTCAGGTGTCGCAGTGAGTGTAAAGTCATGGTCCAAGAACTGTCCCCAAGCCACAATCATGACTGTACCAGCATGCTCATGGTAGCCTTCATCAGGATGCATAGTCCTGGATACAACCCTTGCCCTTGGGAGTTGGTGCCCAGTTATAGATATCCTAGGTGCTGTGATACCATCAGAAAACAGAGGTCCGATCAGCCTAGTAGAACAAAACTTTCTTCACCAAACTGCTGAAATTATCTCTTGATTATCTATGAATACTTTGGTAGGAATAAGTTACCTGGTAAAGGGAGTGTTGGTAGCGCCCCATGTCGGATGTTTAAGGTTGGTACAGAGACCATCTAAACGTCGGTACTTGCCAGCTCTGCACTCAACATTTGCCAGAAATGGAGGGCACACCTCTCGTATCAGGGTCTTTGAGGTGTCAATCAAAGGAAGGCCTTTCTCTATCTCTTCATAGGTCAGGCCATAGCTGGAAAAGAGCAATAATTTATATTAAAACATCCAAAAACTGTTTCAATAAATTCGATTAGTATGACTTAGGAAAATATTACAGGCTTGTGCAAGGTGTTGCCAAACCCGAAGAAAGAAGTTCAAATATTTTGTGAAAACACAAAAGTATGTTTAATTTTATAAATATAAATGCAATATGAAATTTTACGAAAGTTATTTTTTATTTAATTATGTTACATTGAAAGTTAATATTAAACCAGTGACTTATTTTCAATTAGCTTGGGTAATAACATTTATTAGATGATTTCTTTCCAAGTTAAAGTATTTCTACTTTTCTCAGTGATTAAATTATACGAAACCAGTATGGGTGAGACCCATTTTGGAGATCTTTCCACATTAATTTCCACCATTTTCAACTCAACCCTGTACACAAAAACAAAACTCATAAGTAAATTCATCAACCTTTAGCAAGAATCACTAATGAACAAAATTTATCCCAAAGGTCAAGAAAATTGGGTCCTTAATACCTGATCTAGTGATATCCCCTCTAATGTACTCAACATTCTAAGCCTAGGCCCTAATTTTCCCGTACTCTTCACTGAAAATTATACCAGAACCCCTTTGGCATGAATAAATAATTTTTTTGTTTTTTTATGTTCTTTATACCTCTCCTCCCCTCCCTCCC
>NW_027107180.1:223919-231208 GCF_000696795.3 Halyomorpha halys
AAATCAATTTGTTTTAGCAAATATCATGAAAAGTACTACTTCTTCGAAGATATTATAATAAACTACCTTATAGTATATTAAAATTGCTTTAATTCAACATCTGTACGCCTAATTGTTCCTGAGATATAGTTTTTCATAAACTAAAAGTATTCTCCGAACAAATAGAAATAAAGTTATTTCAGCTAATAGCGTGGAAAGTACTACTTGTACGAATGTAATGTCATAACCCACACTATAGTACGTTAAACTAACTTTAATTAGAGTGCTGGCAGACAACTGTACGTCTAATGGTTCCCGAGATATAATTTTTCATAATCCAAAATGTTTCTTCCGAACATCTATTAATCATCATTTTCCGAATTTACTTAATTAAATATCATGAAAACTATGAATCCTACTAAGATAAACGTCATTAACAAATTCAGAGCAAATTAAACTTGCTTTGATTTGAGTGCTAATAGACATCTGTCTAATGATTCCTGGGGAATAGATTATCCAAAATAAATTTATTAACGACTGAATTTTTTTATGAAATATTGTTTCCTAAAATAGTATATCTGGGGAATTATTAAACGTAAATAGCTCTTTTAGGGCTCATAGTTTTCAATTTACTCTTCTATAAATGATGTTTATAGTACCAGTATTTCAGTACTGGTGGGTTTGGAAGTCGTGCCTTTATAAAGTGGCTACATTTAATAGGGAACATAACCCTGTTGGGCGTGATCATGAACCAAGTCTCCTTGTACAATCGGTGTTCAAGAAACAGAACTACCCTACAAATTAATGAACCCTAACATAGGTTTATTATTTTTTGCACTAATATAACATAATGAGTGGCTTGCTTGAAGAGTGGATTAATTTCCTTTCAGGGATTACTTTTAAACCGTTCACTAGAGGTATATCTCAGTCCAAATTAATTTATTTTTATTTTAAAGTTAATAATTTAAATTAAATGCTAGAAATATTTAATTTTTTCCTAAAATTACCAATAACTGGTGCACGTTATACGAATGTGTTCAAATGCTTTCTGGGTTTGAGTGAAAGCAGGTTCGACTAAATTTGTATGAAATAAAGATTTGTTTGAAGTTACAACTGTAATTTAAAATGGCATTGTGGTGACAAGGTATCCCTCACAACGTTGTTAAGGCAAGGCCTCGCTATTTCCTTATAAGAGACGAAGACATCTTTCACTATAACAAGCTGTCATAATATTTCAGCCGATGCGATCATATTGGAGAACCTTAACACAGTTGACTCACCGCAAAACCGACATTACAGTTGAGAAACCGCTTCCAGCAATGGTAATATGGAAAACACGAAATCCCAGCCTGTCTGTAATCAGCCGTCCTAGACCGCTAATAGTTTCGAAATTAATCGGTCAAGGGTTATCTCTTGTTTTTGAGAGTTCGTATGGGGCACCATCATGGATAAGAAGGGACATGGAAGATGTCCTTGCAGACTTTGTAAGAACCGGTGTGTGAGGATTGCGAATTCCTTGCCAAGGACTTAGTGTTGTATCCATCAAGGAACATTAGTTCCTTATTTCAGGGAAAAATTTTAAGTCACGAGCTAACTGCTACTTTATTATCTCAGCATATTGTGAATAATGTCGAAACCCTAGTCCGAGGATAATTACTATTTCGTTAAGGTCCCTTTTTTTAATAATTTAAAATATTAAATTTATAAACACAACACAAACCGCTATATTTCCTAGAACAAGTAGTTGTATCAAAACGCCACTTTCAAAACGTTTCTAATCTTTCGATAATGTTTTTACCAAGTATTTTTTATCTTTTGTTGATGTTCGAAAAAAAAAATTCATTTTAAACACAGAGAGATACAAAGACTATATAAAAGTAAATTTCGAGGTAAAACAATTTTCAATCAATCAGAAATGAGCAAACCCTTTGAAAAGAAAATCCAAGATGGCAATCTTTGAGGAACGAAAGCCCAAGGAGTAAACTAAAAATCATTAAAAAGGACGTCAATTACCTCCGGCTTTAAATACCTTATAAAGGAGGTCGTATTGACTAGGCTCGGAATAGGTCTTACGAGGCTCACCCACTCCTATCTTATCTCAAACGCCTCCGAGATGTCAATATTGTAACAAAAATTTGACAGTTAGCCATATCTCCTAGGAATGCCCATATTTCACGTTACACCTGAATATCTAAGGATTAAACTCTGATATCTTTTAGAGATAATGATAAAACTATAAAATTAGTATTTCATTTTTAAAAATCAAAAGATTTATTGACACTAATATAACATAAAGAAGACAAAAATATAGTAATAATAGAAAATAAATAAAATTAGATTAAAAAAATAAACATAACAAATGTAAGCAAAATTAAATCAGAAATAAATAGCGTTGATGACCATTAATGTTTTAAGCCATTAAATAAAAATAAACAAACAAATAAAGTAAATTTCGAAAATAGTCAAATGGTGGTTTGAAATTGACCAATGGTCGAACATTACAATATGCTGTTACATTTGAATAAATTTCACTCCAAATCCTGATAATGGGTATGGTTGTAAAGTAGTAAGGATTGCTACTATACTCTAAGGATCCAGGTTCGAACCCGGCAGTGGCAGGTAATTATTTTCTGTTTTACTGTAGCCGTGAGTCAAACCTGTGGGTTCTGGAGGCCTCGTGGGGCCATCCAATCTCATAAAGTTGTCTCCCTTACCTGTGGAAAAATCTGGAAATTGAGCCTAATTTTGAACAAATCACTCCGTTGTTCTAAAAACATACTTCCAGTATTGAACCCATGGCTCTTTATAGATCGTAGCGGTCCACATTATTATTAATTTTGATTTAGTTAGCTTTACAGACCGTGTAGATCTTTGGCCGCCCAGCTTTTTTCATGTCTACCTATTTTGGGCTACTGCTTTCCAGTTTTCGGCAACCAGTTTGTTCGTATCTTTGTTGACTCTATCTATCCATCTGGTTTTGGCCTCCCTCTTGGTCTTGCCTACTATACTAGCGTTCATTGTTCTGTAGAGGCATCCTGATGGATTGCTTTGAGCCTCATTGCCCGCCCATCTTAATCTCCTTGCCAACATATCATGAGATATATATTGATTGACCAGTCTCCGCAAGCAGTTTACAGTTAGTTCTTCTCCTCCATTTTTAAAGGCTCTGATTCCAAATAGCTCTTATAATTATACGCAGGACATTCAGTTCAAATCTCTCGATCCACCTTTTAACGGTACCTGTATGGGCTTTGTAGTGCCCAGGACTTGCAGCCGTATATAATAGCTGGCTGTATCATGGTATCATGTAGTACGCTCTTAGATTCAGATTTTTAGAGATTTTTCGGGATTACAGTATTCTTGCCAAGTATAACAAGGCTCTATTCGCACAATGTTATACGCTGGTTTATCCCACTTTGTTGATCATTTATTTATGTTATTGTGAAGCCGAGATATATGAAACAGTCTAGGAGACCATGTCGTTAGGGTGGATTTTTTGACTTAATAAAGTCTTTGTGATTCATTCCAGGTCATCTTTAGGATCTTAATTTCGTCCGCGTACTCCAGGACATTATGTTTCATTCCGATGTGTATTTTACCATTTTCACGTTGAGTTCTTTTAATCTCTTACTCTAGCGCTAGGTAGAACTGCATTAGTGAGAGTCCATCTCCTTGTTTCAGACCTATTCTGACTTCGAAAGCTTCAGATACTTCTGCTTGTATCAGAACTCTGCATTTAGGATCATTCGTACACGCTTTTGTCAGTCTTACCAACTTCTCAGGGATTCCCATCTCAGTCATGGTCTTCCAAAGAAAGTTTGGAAGTTGGAAGAAAGTTCCTCTTCTAAACCCTACTTGGTGGTCACCTATTATATTCTCGTAATACCGAGATATCCGATTTAGCTGGATTTAGTTGATCTTGCACGACAAGATGTTGATCTTGTACGACACCTGAAGGAGTGTTATGAATCTGTGATTGCCGCACTCATATCTGGAGCTTTACTTTAGGGTAGGACATATCAGACCTGTGTTGCAGGCCTCTGGTATCCTTTCCCTGGTATTCCTTTAGTTCCATTAGCTTGGTTCTTAGAGGTTCTCCGCCATACTTGAAGAGCTGCGATGGATCTATTCCTGGGGCTTTCCTTCCTTTAAGTCTGCCGATAGCTTTAGCTTTCGCATTTATGAATAAAAACTGTGGTAGATGACAAAGCTACCGACTATTTTTTTAAACAAGATAGGCAAATGGACGGCTTCAGTTACTGGACAGTTACTTACTACGGCTATAGAGTTGAAGTTTTTTTATAAATCCCGTGTTATGAAGAATTTTAAAGTTAATGGTTTCAACATTACTTAAAAAAAAAATAATCAGAAATAAGAGAATTTAGTTTAAAATGTATTCTTAAAGTTACAAGAATAGTTAACTTATAATTTTAAACTTACATGTTTCGTAATCTTCTTCAAAGTTGATAGATTTACGAAGAAAGACACCAATCCATTAAACCCTTCTAATAATGTATCAAAGATATGTGGGATAATTACGTAATGTTTTCGTTTTGTTAAAGTGGTCGATTATGATATTTTGGACATAATTTCATGGACACAATCGCGAGTTTACGCAACACGTGACACCTTATAACTTTCAGTAATTAAGACAAGTGTAAAAGAAAAGGTTGGAAAAAAATCGATTCTACGGAAACATTTATTCATTCCTGCAAATCGACTTACGTATTTTTTTTTTCTTGGTGGACTAACAGGCTTCTTAGAAAGTAGGAACATTAATGACCAGGTTACGGGGAGAATTTATGAGACTTTTTTAATTTAAAAACTGGATTATTGAATGTTTATTCATAAATGCGAAAGTGATTCAATTAATTAATTATCTGCACTAAATTTATGAATCTTATGGATTCAATTAATTAATTGTCTGCACTCAATTTATGAATCTTATTCTTTAATTTCCCATAGAGGTCAAATTATAATGACGTGTCGGTTACTTATTTGTATCGTACAGAAATACAAAGAGAAAACCAGAAAGTAAATTGATTATACTGACTGGTCTAGAACAATTAGGGGTGTTATTTGAGGCCACTCCTACAATAAAGATACAATAAACATTTTTTATTTGTGGTTTATCGGTAATATATCCATTTCGCAACTAAAACTAAAGGCTTTATCTACATCTAATAGTGATATAAGGAATGATGTATCTTGAGTTTATATTCCGATAAATTCTTGAACAAATTATCTAAGCACCTTACAAAACATTATTTCACAAAAATAATGGCCGGTTGTTTACTTCATATTTTGGTTCAATTTATATATGAATTAAATATTTATGTATTAAAAAAATCATTGTTTAATTTTTTATATATACTCTCAACCAGTTTTTGAGGTTATCGAGCAGCTATATGGTAATACAAATTTAAAGTTTCAATATGAATCAATCTTAATAATTAAATAATCTTAATAAGTTTATTAATGTCAAATATTAGTGGAGCCAAATCAGTTCAGAAAAGGTGGTTTTTCTGCGTTAAATTACCTAGTACCTAAAGTTTCGGGAATGTTTAGGGGAAGATCCTCTAAAAAAAGTCTTATAAGTTTAAGTCGACTTCATTGGCTTGAAGAAGACGTAAAAGCGGACAGCTAAGAGGTTCAATTTTCATGATTTGGGCAGGGAAAGTTAGACAAAAAACTTTGGCGTGTTACAAAATTTTAATCATTTTAGCCTGTTGATGTCTAGAAGTCAGTAACAGATACATAATGAATTAGATTATGCAATTTTGTTGGGACAAATCTTTAATTTTAGAAGAGATTATTTTGAAAGTTTCTCTTCGACTGAAACCAACGGGAATTTTTGAGAAGTTGTTTAGGAAACCGTTTCTTTTCTTTTTTTTTTCATAGTACACAAGCTATATTACTCCACACCTGGAAGACAGCATCGAGGGACCTCACTTGATTATCTGCGCTCGGCATTGTGATCTCAGTAACAGACAATTTTTTTTTAAGTAAAGTTTTACCAAATAATTTCATGTGTTGGAAATAAGGTCAGAGATACATATTTTATATTAATAATTAATTTGAATTTCTAAAATTCAACTTGTATATGTTTATAACTTCATACTTTTCAGTAGAGCTTAATTTTTTTTTATTAGTTATTTTTTTTAAATAGTGAGTTTTAAGAAATATTTTTTCTATTTTATTTTGTTCAATGATGTTATATAATTTTTCTATTTATTGAGGAAAAATATACGGTTTATTTGTGATATTATACTGCTATTTTTTATTTACATATTTAGCCTTTAAATATAATAATATTTATTGATATTTTTTTATTTTATATTGGCTGGCAGTTTTGGTAAGTTTATTTTAAATCCCCACTGCCGACGCAACTTGATTAACTGGTAAATATTTTCTCCTGGCTCAATATGTTATAGTTAATGGAGTTTTACTTCCTGGACGTATGGGCAATGAGATCAGTAAAGTTGACCCTTGAGAAAAATGATTTCAGTAATTCGCTGTAATTTTCTAGACATATGACGTGCTTGAAGCGAGCACATTAAGTTGAGAAGATATTTCGAAGCATAAGTATAGGTACCAAGGCCCCTCTCAAGGCAAAGCTCCTGTCAGGACTAACGTTTCGCTAAATGGCAGTATTAGGACTAACGACCACGCCCGGCATTAGTTTCAAAGGTTAATACTAAACATTTTTTTTTAAAGGTTGAAGTGTGTCGAAAATGTGAGACGAATAAAACCTTTTGATCATTAAGTATTTTCGAGACATTGAATGGACTGTAATGATAATTACTACAACAGAGAAACGTTATACGATAATGCAAAATAAGTATATATAATCAAAACCATATCAGAAATATAAATTAGTATGTTATACTGGATCTACACATATGCCACTTGCACAAATGCTTGATAAATAAAGGAAGCTACAAACATAGGTATCCAGACTTTTCGTTCTTTTGACTTTTATCAGATATTATGTTCGATTTATTCTATTTTATTTTTTAAGAAAGTAATAAAATAAAGATAGGTGAAAATTTAAGTATCAGACAATTGTGTGGTAAATGATAAAAATTAAAAAAAATAGAGAGAGGGTGGAGCAGAGAGAGGGAGGGGGAAGAGAGGGAGAGAGAGAGAGAGAGAGAGAGAGATTTTATTGTTCTTAAATTTTTTACAATTTTATAATAAACCATGATGCTCTGAGACTACAGTTTCTCATTGAGCAATTCAAATTATTCACGTTTCTGGGTACAATATAAGTTTTTTTTTTAAAACAAGTACAACAGATAACTAAAAAA
>NW_027107180.1:231258-288407 GCF_000696795.3 Halyomorpha halys
GAGAGAGAGAGAGAGAGAGAGAGAGAGAGAGAGAGAGAGAGAGATGTGAACGTGCACTATTATGTTTGTTTAAAATAAGGAATAAAATAACCAACATATAATATAAAAATAACTAATATAGAAGATATAAAATATAGATAAACTAAAAAAAAATGATAAAGTGCTTGAAAACAGAAAAAAAAAATTTAAAAATATTCTGTCACAGATAAAATATACTGAAACAATACAAGAAAAATGTAATGAGGAAATGAATTAAACTTAAAAGATACTGGTTGTTTAGAGATTTATAGAAATAAAATTAACCTACAGAGCTCTGGTTAACATAAGAACATTAATAAATAACAATGATAGATATTATTGGTAATTACAAGTTACTATTGGTTTTAATTAATATTGGCACTAGTTAATTGCTATTGATATTATAATGTGGGCTATAGAAGCAGAAAGATATGTATGAAGAATAGATGAGATACTTGCAGAGGTGAAAAATGTAGATTAACTGAGATAAAAGTTAGGTAGATGAATTAAATGAAGATGGGGTGAAGAAAGAACTGATATAGAAATAGGTAGAAACTGATACACTGCCCATTCTCTTCTAGGTAAGTTAAACAGAAACTACTATCTAAAATCCAAAGAAGTTGCCACTGCAGTAGATAGGAATTACCTTTGTTAACAACAACTTACTCAAAGATTCTTACACTATGGACATACATTTACAGTGCTCATGATTTAAGGCGTTAAGGAGTAAAATCAATGGTTAAATAAAGGAAAGTAATGAGAGGAGATTGACTTTGGAATTTAATTAGTATACATTTATGAAAGTAATGGAGCAAAAGTGGCCTGAACAGTAATTCTTAAATTTAATATCGCATTATAGCCAACGAGCTTTAGAAAATTAGAACTGAATCGCTTAAATCATTCGATAACGAACCTGATATTCAATTTAAAAACCACAAATAATTCAAAATAACGAACAGGAAGACATTTCTTTCATTTTGCCGATATCACAACATCCTGTAAGGCAGGTAAATAGAATAAATTCTCGACAGACAGCTTCATTAACCGTGGACGAGGATAATTGTGCAACTCGCCAACGGGTCACGAAGGTGCTTTGTGCCTCGGGAGCTTTCACTACATCACCTGTCACGGAGGTTCAACAAGGCAGTGACAGAAAGATAGAAACATCCTTTGTTGTAATATTTTGCTAGTTTATTCGAGAGAAGTCGCCATGGGGCCAGATCAATAATAGGAAGTAGTAAATCATTTAGAAATATAAAAGTTAGGTTGTATTGCAAAACGTTTTCCATAAGCTATTCAAAAAACTTGAATTCAATCATTTACTTATTTTATAAATATATAAATAATTGATCGTATAATTTCAAATTATGAAGAAGATGATGAGGGGTACGGTCAATAGAGAACATAAATAGTGAACAACTATTAATTTGCCGAATTTCCGCCCCACTTTGTAGAGCTTCATTTGGGGGGGGGGAGTTCAAGTTTAGAGCCATCGAGACTTAGGCGGAATAAAAAGAAGTTTTTCTGTACAAGTATTGATGGCTCTAAACTCTAACAACTAAACTAGCCCTGATGAACTGGGGCGAAACATCGGCATAAGTAGTTGTTACCTCTGCTTACAATAACTTGTTTTTAAGATTTTTATACTGTCGTAATACATTTACAGAAATTTAATAGTGCACGATTTAAGGTTTTAAGGAGTAAAATGAAGACAATTAAAGAGAGGAAAGTGAATTTGAAATTTATTTAACAAATTTCTCAAATTCAGGCAACGGATCAAAAGTGGCCTAGTTAAAAATGTGCAAAAATTATTTTGTCTCTTCATATATCTTTATATGAAGAGACAAAATAATTCTTTGTTCTGTTGATATCTTAAATATCATATTTCAATGAACTAATTGGTCAAATGGTTTTCTTTCTATATTCCTGAATCGATTTTATAAATTCACTAATTTAGATAGATATTTTTTTTAAATGGATGGATCAGAAATATAAGTATAAATTAATAAATAAATAAATTATACAAAATAAATACTTACGAATTCTTTTTCTGGCTTCAATGTAAGCTTGGTTGACGGCATCGTATGTTATACAAGTCCCCGAGCCTCCTTGCCCCCTATAAAAATATAAAATAAAATTTAGTCTTAATAAAAATTTATAATCATTTGAAATATAAATTTTATAATCAAATTTTGCATGCAATAAAATGTCATTTATAGCATTATTTAATTACCTCACCATAATGTAGAACTATATACTTAGATAGGTATTTATTAAATAGTTATCTTAATATGTAGTAAGAATTATTTCTTGGTACTTATCAGAGAAATTTAAGTCATAAAACCTTACGTTATTTTATCTTCTTCTAATTTCTTTTAATTATTTATTTATGTAAAAAAAAGTTATAGGGATATGTTCTGTTGATTTATCTGTCCTTGACTGAGTAGCACATCTCAACACAACGATATAGATGTTATGCCTAACTAATGATTTAAAATTATATTTTTTAATTATGAGTGTCAATTAGTTTTGTATAATTGTTTTTAAAAATATAGTAAAGGAAATTATAGCGATTATACAAAATTTTGAATTTGAGTTTTTAGTATTATTATTAGTATTCATAGTATAAATTATTAGTATTATTATTATTAACTGGTTTATCAATTTTTTATTTATAAATAGTAATTATTATCGGTATTATTATTATTATCAAATAAAATTGTTTTGTTCAAAATCATCTTATCTGGTTTAATTCAAGGTTCCAGATCAGAGAAAAGTTATAATAATAGGGCAAGACATCTGTGGCAATAATTATTTGTATTTAGGATTATAAGAAATCATATATAAGCAAAATGTACTTTAGAATGATATGTAGATTGAAAATCTTCTTATTATGTTTATTTTTAATATTCTTTTGACGGTTCCATATGTTGTTCTTTAACGGTCAGTTTTATCATTTTTTTTCCATTCGTTTAGACTTTAAAACTTTCTTTCGAAGTATTTTAGAGGAAGATGGAACCAGTTTAACATATATCGTTCCTGCCCTTTCGTACAAGATACAGTCAGACAGGCAGTGCTCACTAAACTAAGTTATAGGACAGGAGGCCAAGTTGGGGTGAAAGTAACCTTGCTAGGGCATAGACCTGTCTGGCCAACTCCTTCATTATCTTCTCATCTCTATTCTTGATTGTAAATTTGTTCTCAAAACTTCAGAGTAAAATATTGTAGCCGTTAAGACGTGATAGATGGCCGACTAACTGATACCTATTATTGACGACTAGATTTTTCGTGCGGTCATTGCTTAGACCTTATAGACAACTATGCTTCTGGTACAAGAACCCAAGAGGAGAAAAAAAAAACAGTTATTTTATTCCAATTTTTTATTACTTTAATGAAAACTATATATAATTTCTAGTCGAGTCCAGTAGGTAGGGGAAATGAAAAATAGCGACTGTTTCAAAAACGTTAAACAAAATTAATTTTTCATTCGGAGCTGTATATCTTTAAAACCACCAACAACAATAGGAAATCTAAGAGAATAATATTTAACGTTTAGTAAATTTGCTAAAATGTGATCCCTAATAGAGCTATTTACGTTTAATATGTCTCAAGATATATCTTTTTAAAAAGCGCTATTTCATTAAAAAAATGTACTGAAAGGTCTGTAGTAAGTGAATTTATTTTGAAAAATCTATTTCTAAAAACCATTCAATGTCCAGATGTCTATTAGCAATAAAATTAAAGCTAGTGTAATGGACTATACAAGAAGTGAATGACGTTTATTTTTGCACAAGTTGTATTTTTCATGATATTTGCTAAAACAAATTGATTTATAGTTGTTAGCAAGGTTAAGTTCGGGCTAGATCGGTAATATATGGAACACTAAGGTCTTTATGTATAATTGTATTTGAGACAAAGTAAGAAGCATTATTAAGGTAAGGATTGAATACGAGAGGAATTCGATGGTTTAGTGGAGCCCGAAGCTCAACTCTATATGTTCAGTTCGGCCTTATTACTGTCTTGTAGATCAGTCTTTTGAAAAGGATTGGAAGTCTAGACCGTTTGTCTAGTAAATGCTGTAATAGCAGGTCGCGTGGCCATCTTCTCTTCAGGTGCCTCGGAGGATTGTCAGGAATGGACGAGTAAACAAGGTTAGAAACAAGTGGGTTTGGGTTGTTAAATAGTTTATAATGAAAGGAATGATATCTGGTTCGGGCTAGATTAGTTAGATCTGAAACATTTAGGTCTTTATGTATGATTTTATTTGTAAAAAAAATAAGGAGCATTGAGAATTTTACGAAGGATTTTGGATTGAATTCAAGAGGAATTCGAAGGTTTATTAGAGCCCCAAGCTCAACTCTGTCCAAATTGGCCTTATTACTGTCATGTAAATTTAAAAAGGACTGGAAGTCTAGACCGTTTGTCTAGTAAATGCCGTAATATTCGGAATCGACCAACAGTTTCCTGCCTTTTCAATCTTGTGTGAGGATTTCAGGCTAATCGCTTGTCCAGTTGCAGCCCAAAGTAGTAGGTCTGTTCGACAGAGGTTAGAGAAACATTATTAAAAGATACTGTAGGGCAGTCGGTAGGGTAGCAGTCGTTACAACGAAGGGTAAAGGTGATTTGATGGGATTTATACACCATTTAAATTAATATTTTGATCAAACAGATTTAGACTTTATACCTAAATCAATTAATTAATAAAATATTAAAAGTTCTAATTTCCCTAAAATAGATCTTTAATTTTGTTTACCTAAAGTTAGTAGAAATATACTCAGCACTACTTTGAAGTAAGTCATCGATTTAGTAAATGATTCTTCCAGTTTCCGTTAGATATAATAAGCTTTAAGTAGCTTAATTATTTTTTAGAATAAATATTCCTAGATCGCTAACTTAAACAGTTTTTAATGAATACTTAATTGTACCATAAAATTAAGAAAATCTATGTTAGGTTTTTACCGTTCAGGCTAGTAAGAAATTTATAAGCTTAACCGTGTATATATAATGATTGGCCCTATTTTTCAAATTATGAAGAAGATAGTCAGGGGAGTGGTCAAAAGGAAACCAAAAATAGTCAACAACTCTTTATTTGCCTACATTTTGCCCCACTTTGTAGAGCTTCATCAGTGGTAAAAAAAATACAAAAAAAACCTAAAAACATTTTGACACTGTAGGATAGTAAGATACAAAAAAAGTAAATTAAAATAGAGTTAAAATTATGTAAATATAACTGAAAAGGAGTTATTACATACAAACGAACGGAAACAAATAGAAATAATTATAGTATAAAATAGACTGTGGTAAATATGTACAAATTAGAAATAAAAATACATAAAATATTAGGTTATAAGCGAACAGGAGATTAACGTAATAAATTAACGTAATAACTCGCAAAAATAGATAAGTAGATATGAGAAAAAAGTTAACACAATAAAAGCCGGAACATTAAGGAAATAATTTGAGATTGTATAAAGTTTGAGAAAGAATAAAAAAATGAGCTTAATCATTTTACTGTTAAATAAATGCAATTATGCCGATATTGAAGAAAAATATATAAAATAATAGAACCGTAAAAATATTTCTGTATAAGTGCCTTATAATTTTCATATTTTACAATTCGAAAAGGAATTGAATAAATCATAAAATTAATTACTTGTAATAACCCTTTCTACTTGAATAAACTATAATTCACTACCTCTTAAATACCAATTATGGAAACGATAATAAAATATGTAGAGATTTGTTGTTGTACTTGGTATTTTAATTACTAATTACCTCATTTATCCGGAATGAAGCCTTATACCTTGACCCGGCGGGTACTTGCAACCTTCTCTTCCTTTATTTCGTCAAAATTAATAGGACATTAACCAATGCCTACTTTCTTACTGGTATTTGATGACCATGCTTGCCTTCAGTGTGGTAAATTAACGACCCTAACTATTAATACCACAGTGTTTATCCCAAAGGCGATTAGACTTTGTATAACTTCTGTGAGAACCATGAATGGTTGTGAGGTGAAGGTAAGTCCTCATCTAAAATCAGGGATGCCACAAGGTGAAGCAATCGAAACGAGTATTCACTACAGACGGTTTGAGACTCAAGTAGTTACATATATGTTTATGATACTTTATTACATATGTATGATACTATATTGCATATATATGATACTATACATTACAATATAAAGTGGTGTTCTCTAGTTTATTATTAATCCATCATGTTTGATACTTGATTGACATCTTCTGTTTTCTCTTGAGTTTAGACTATTCTTCGTAATATGAAGTTATTTGAGCTGGGAAGATAAATATTTGTTACTTTTTTCTACTATTACTTAACTTTCCGTCATTTATTTCCACATTATGGCGTAGTTTTTATTTTATCCAGTTTTGGATTGAAAAATCTTAAATATATTATTTTAACAACATCGTTTATTATTTTATTATATCGAACTGCACTTTTTCATTAACTTTGAATTAACCTGGTTCATCAGTACATTTCGATGTTCATTATTTCTCTACAACAATTGCCATTATACAACCTGTTTATAGTGATTCATAATAAAAATAAACTATTAAAAATTTTTTCCGTTACCATTCACTTAAAACAATTAAAAAAAAAATTAAATAAGTATCCCTACAATCCATGAAGGGTTAGGTGTGCAGTACTCTTTGTAAGAAAGCATTATTACTAGGCCAACGGCTGTGCAAGGAATCACGCTTGCCCGTCAGATTTTAATCCAATTAAGGATACCCACTTTATGAGGCTGGATGGACCCTAGAGGGCGCCCGAACCCACAGATTTGACTCACGGTTACAGCGAAACAGACCATAATTGTCTGCCACAGCCGGAATTATCCTTGTAGTTAGTTGCACAGTGCTTTACCAATGAGCTACCCACATCTACACTTAAAACAATACTAAATAATATTTAATAATGAATAATAAGTTGAATAAAACTAAAGTAACATATTTACATTAGCTGTACAATAAGTATTGGTACAATATCCATCTCAAAACTATACATTATTGCCATGTTTGTATGTATACCTAGTTTTGATCATATATTAAAATTGATAAATTTATAATCATGTTAAATACAAATCTTTACAAGAAAGCTTCAAAGAATTAATCAGTATAAAAAAAATTCTATAAAAGCATAACTGCATAATAGTGTTTAATAAAAACGCTAAGATTAAAACAATTTATCATTGCCAAGATCGAAGTAGATTGAGATACTTGAAAGTAATGCAATTTTGAAATATTTTTTTAAGCAGAACAATCGTTAGTGAAAACACCAGTGGAACCTTTAGCTCAAATCCTCGTTGGGCTCTAAATTTTCTATGAAAGAGTTAGGGGGTTTTGCCAAGATAGCGAATGCGGTTTGAAGGGCTTTTCGGTTCCAGTCTACTCTACGATGACCAGTCGATGATAATTTGAGCATAAATCTTGTGGTTGGATCACAATATTGACAACACATTTTCCAAAGGTGTTTGAGGAATTGACATTTTGAACAGAAATTCATGATGAATCAACTAGTGGCAGGTTCTGAAGCAGTAAGCTTTGGTAGCCATCTTGACATCTACAACAGAAGAGTGCACAGCGTCTCAAGAGCAACATCATTTTCTGTTTGAGATCAGCAATTCACCATGGGTGAGTAGTTTCTCCACCACACCAAGGCAGAGAAACAGGCAGGAAGAAAGAGGGAAGAGAACATAAGAGAGAAACCAGTCTTCAAGATCAGCCAAAATCTCAATAGTTCATCACAATAATCAACCACCAATTAATCAGCTAATCTTCATTATTCTTTGCAACCTGATTTAAATCAATAGCGTAATTAAAAATTCATTTAATGAACTACTACCATATATAGAATAGAAATATTATTTTCACTTTGTTTACTATTCTTAATTTATTTTATATCCATTTCAAAAGTACTCCACTCCATTTATACCAGCAATACCAGAAAATTTTAATTAATTTGGGTAATATCCTTTAAGATTTTATTCCGGAGAATATGTGAATTATAAAGGAGTTTGATAAAGTTGAGCATTAGACTCTTGTAATACGGCCTGTAAAGGACGAATGGACCCATGCGAATAGGATCATTCAAAATAACATCTTCAATCCAATGACACATCGAAATATCTCCTTAAAGTCCTGACCGGAAAAGTTGCTCGCCAGTTTCGAGGCCACTGCAGGCAGGGTACATTCACGATAATGGCAACACGTGGAACTGATATCACCGATGCAAATCGTTTTCTGAAAACGACTTTCGATTTGCGAGAAAACGACTTCCAGTTAATTCCAGTCGCTTAATGAAGTCAGTGCGTGAGCTCATTAAGATCCAACTCTTCGTATTTTCGCGAATGATGAGCTAGTATGTCATGGCTCACGACTCTGGCAGTTTTTTATATGACCTCGGGTACGTATTGGTTATACAGAATTATGAACTAATGAAGAAACATTTATTTATGTTTAAACTTACGTAGTTGTTTATGTAGTACTTAGAATGCTGTCCTTCACTAGCGTTGAAATTAATCTTATATAAGTTCTATAAATCTAACACCATATGTATCTATTTAAGTGGGGTTTCTATGACTTAAATAATTTAGTAACTGTTTAGGTCCATTTGGCATGCAAAAAAAAAATAATAAAGATTCAAAACATAGGAAATTTACTTATTCATTAATAAGTCCAGTCATGAACGAATCGATGTACTTATAGATCATTTAGAACAAGAGCCCAAGAGGAGAAAGAAGACAGTTATTTCTGTTTAACTTTAATGAAAACTATGTATACTTGTCAAAATTGATGAGTCTGCCAAGTATTGGTAGAGGGAATAAAAAATGGCGGCTGTTAATATAAGCTTAATATCTTTTAAACTGCAAACAACAATAAAAAATCTGAGACAATAATGTTTAAAGTAGGGTATATTTGCTAAAATATCAGCCCTAATTGAACTATTAACTAACAGTTCCCGAGATTTAGCTTTTTAAATAGCAACATTACATAAGAAAAATGCCGTGAAAAATCAAATGTTAGTGAATTTATTTTGAGAAATTTATATCTCAAAAACTATTTAATGACCAGGTCCCTGTTTCATAATAAAGTACAAACTAATACTATTAGTCTTGTAGATTTATCTTAATTCAATAACACAAATTGTACAACAGTAACTTGTACTTTAGTATTATTTAATTCCAGTAATATCACTAATTGTCATCCCTATCATGAAAAAAATAAGTATTAGTATTATTACCACACTAGTTTCTACACTTATACTATGAATTAATACTATTAGCTTTTATTATGAAACAGGATTCTGATGTGTATTAGCACTCAAATTAAAGTTAGTTTAATGTACTATAAAATAGTATTTTACGTTTATCTTCGTAGGAGTAGTAGTTTTTATGATATTTTCTAAAATAAATTAATAGTAGTTTGGATAAAATGTCTTGTCATGCCAAAACTTATAGGGTTGTTGTATGTACGTCTTATGGTTCCTTAGATATACTTTTTTTTAAATAAACAAATTTATCCGAACAACTTGAAATTAACATTTTGCGAATTTATTTTCAAATATCATAAAAACTACTACTCCTAAAAAATCTTATAACATTAAACTATCTTTAATTTGATTGTTGGTATACATCTGCAAGCTTCATAGTTCCTGAGATGAATATAAATAAAATAAATTCTTTAACTACTGCTGTTGCAGTATAATTTTCTAGAAATGTTGCTTTTTAAAAAGCTATATCTTGTGAAATATAGAACGTAAATTGCTCTATTGAGGGTCCATATTTTAGCAAATATTTACTATAGACTAGTAATTATATATAGTTTTCACTAAATAATCATAAATTGGAATGAAATAACTGTCTTTTTTCTTCTCGGCTCTTGTACCAATATCTGAGGAGCTCTTGAGGCAACCAACAAAAGTTCGAATAATTTTTATTAACCCTTCAAAGATTATTCATTAGAACTGAAACGCCGCAGCACAAAAATTAAGGTAAGTAAATTGGGTAGTAAAATAAATGCATACATTTGATTTCACAAACCTTATTAAATTGTTGAGTGTATTTATGAAGCAAGGTTATATATAGCCACCAGTAATAAAATAATTATTTATAAGATTGTTCATTAGTAATTGTTTCTGAATAGGTAAATAATGTTAAAGGTTACAGGACTAAACTTTTACCAGAATACTGTAGCGTAAATTCCAGAGAATTTCCCTTTTCACCTGTGAAAGGCAAACTTTCCAGTGACTGTATACCAAGGTATGGTGTCTTGATCAGCAGAATTTATGTTATTACTATGATGTGTGTGTGTTTGTAATATACAATTTTTCCATGCAATCGTTACAATGGTATGGACACAGTTGACCAAAGTTGTTCGGGCGTGAGGTCAATTAAGAAAAGAACGCTAATATAAAGTAGTTTATAACGTTTATCCTCGTTGGGGTTGTAGTTTTTATGATATTTGCTTATGAATATGAACTCCACAAATGAAATTTTTTCCGAAAGCGTAGAAATTAATTTATTTTAGGGAATATCATGAAATATCCTCCGAAGATAAAAGTCGTAAACTACTTTATAGAACATTAATCAATTTAACAGCTCAGTTATGGTTCATATTTTAGCATATTTACTATACTAATGAGTCAATGTACGCTCATTCATTCATGCCATTCATATCCGTCAGTAAACTTCATGTATTATTTAAATTTTTAATAATACAAATTATATTTTTATAATAAAAAAACAATTTAAAAACTTTTGAATACTTGAAGATTTTGAATTTGAAACAATTTGGCCTTTAAATTATAACAAATTTACATTCACCTTAAATAAATTTCATATATGAGATTGGGTAGCTCATTGATAAGACAATGCCCTGCTAACTCCAAGGACCCGGGTTCGGTTTGGTTTTAACCAAATAACCTCCTTGCACAACCGTTGGTCTAGAAACTATAAGACTTTCTTAGAAAGTACTGCATCACAGACCCTTCATGGGTTAGTAGTACCGATTTTTTTTTTAGTTTGTAAATATATATACAGTATTATTAAATTGTAAAAATTCTATTTACCCTAGTTAATTTCTCAATCAGCTCTCATTTGTCCTAGTTTAATGGCGCTAAACTTCGCTTGCCATAAACGTCATTTATTTGTTGTTTATTTATGCTACTATTTATTATCATTTTTTTTTTTTAAATATAATAGTAATGGTTTCACGACACACTTCCAATACACACTAACCCTCTAATTCAAGAACTATCAACACGAGACTTACCAGATACGAGACGACGTTTACGAAGGAGCTGGAATAGGGAACTCTTAAATTGATATTTAAACTTAAATTTTAATGGAAAGGCATCATTGGATGACCTTAACCTTCATGCCTTCATGACATTGTTTTGTTTTTTTAATTTATTTATTTATCATCCATCAGGACCTCAATGTCCCCTATGTTGCCGATTTGGCCAGAACCAGATACCAACCCTTCCATAATAAACTTCCCAACCACCCAAACCAATTCCTTTCTAGCCTGGCTTCTCCTTCACTACCTAATAATCCTCCTAGGCGTCTGAAAAGAAGATGGCCTCGTGATCTTCTCCTTTAGAAATGATTTTGGAGTCCTATCAATGGGTAGATTCTCCACATGTTTTTATCATATCATAAATTACTTACAGCAAAATTACTTTATGTGTATATATGTATACAGTTGTCAATATCAATAAATAAATCTATCTATCAAAAAAAAAAAAAATCTTAGCACGTATGCCGATGGCACATGTTTTCTGAGTGAATAATTACCCGTTATTTGCATTTCCATCTCTTTAATCCCATATCACAACCTTAAAGAATTTTCTCAAAACCAATGCCACGACAGTACTGTCATAGGAAGAGTTCTTAGCCTTTAGTCGTCAATGAAACGAAGGCTATTCCCAGAAGGTATACTGTAGCTAGGCCTAGTTAGCAAACCCGTTGGGGAATACTTTTCGATCTGGTTCGCCTTGAGGATGAGACTGTAGTCAATTCCAAACAGCCATTACTGGGTAACTACAGCTAGCCTTTTAAGGGAACCGTCTTTTCCCTTGTTATATAAAGCTATCTTTTCATCATGTTGATGCCATATCTGTACGAAACTGTGGAGGGTACTGGAATGATGACAGCGAATTCCTCCAACCGTCCGCTCAATTATAATAATAAGGAAAATACCTAACGATCCAATGGACAGTTATAATAATTCTCAAGGATTTTTTTAAATTCCTTATATTAAGTGATTTGTGACATTGTAGCGTCACTCACTGTTTTCTTGACCTTTTTTGGGATTCAACCTCGTTAAAAAAGAATAACACGTCTATTACAAGAGCTAATAAACAAATCTTGGTTAAAATATGTTGAAGGTATATCGTCAATCTTTACATGATTTATTTTACTAATCTTAGCACGTTTTTTTTTTTATTTATTTTAGTATGTATGAGATCATTTATCAATATTACCTATTGCCCACAACTGTGTGGCAGATTGTAATATCTATCAATAAATAAATCTATCTATCAAAAAAAAAAAAAAATCTTAGCACGTATGCCGATGGCACATGTTTTCTGAGTGAATAATTACCCGTTATTTGCATTTCCATCTCTTTAATCCCATATCACAACCTTAAAGAATTTTCTCAAAACCAGAGGATTAAAATAAACCCCTACTAATCAGTTTTAGCGTTGGTCGTAAATCTACGGCATGTACTACACTATCCTTTAATAGTATTCTACTTATCCTTGTTGAACAGATCCACTACCTTGAACTAAGTGTAGACAAACAACTAATCCTCATACAAGACTGAAAGGTCAAGAAAGTACACAGCGATTACGAATTTTACAATACTGACTTATGTGACCATAATATGGCCTGTTTGGATTTACATAGATGAGCTTTGGTGCTCGAGTAAAAACATCGAATTCTTTTCATATCCAATCCTTACAACCTTTCCTTGTAATCCAAACCAAAACACTTTGTAAAATCCTCGACGGTCCTTAATCTACTACGAATAATTATCGATTAATATCGTTATGTTCTTTATATTACTAATCTAGCCCGAATCAGCTATAAATCCTCCCTTACTTTTTTATAATATAGCTAATGTGTTCCTTTGAATACTGTAGTCTTTTGCAACTTTAGTATTCGTTTTTGTTTTATTTTTTTTTACTATTCAAAACTTTTGATTACTTTGTATTTTACCTCAGCCCTTAATATAATGCAAGCCGATACTGTTTTTTTTTCAGAACAAGAAACGTACAACGAACTTCAATTACAAAAATAAAAAAAACAAATATGACTGACAATTTAAACACGATACATTGATTCGTTATGCTGAGGAGTACACGTAGAGCATTCTTCATACAAAGATCATAGTTACAAAAAATTGTTACATAAAGGGTAAATTATTTTTAAATCAGAGGATTTTAAATTCTATACATCAATCAAAGTTCTTCATTTTGTGGGACCGACACTCAATGAAAAAAGTCAACGTCCCAGGCCGGATTCGAACCGGCACCGCCAATAGACATCAATTTGGTAAGACTGTGTCTTACCACTGAGCTACGGGTGGCCCATTTATAACCATCTTCCAATGTTAAATTTTTAGTTATTGAAATGTTACCTATGGTAACTATTAATCTTAATAAGAATAGTTATGTTGAAAAGGTATTGGAGGCCTTTTCATTCGCAATCGTAATTCATGAATATATGAGGTAATATTTCTTTGCACTTAGGTATGTTATTACTTTCTTCCACCATTTAACCAATTGTGTTTTGGTCTTGTCCGTTGAACTATATTATTGTCACTAATCACTTCACAACCCTATAACTTAAATGTTTGTATTTCTGTTTGCTTTAATAAGTAAGATTTTAAGGTTTTAAAAACTATTTTGTAATATATCATTTTTTTTTTATAAAGTATATTATTTTAATTTTATTGTCTTTGTTTATGATTAAAATAAACGTTTGGTGCTCGACCTTCCAACGTTCTACATGACAAGCCAGTTTGATCACTTTGGAACGTCAATGAAAAATTGTGAGTTAAGAATTTACAAGTTGTATTACTATTTGGACTTTTTAAGAACTCTTGTTAACTCTCATACAGATATTTAAAAACGAGAATTCGACGAACGGTTGTATAATGCAGAAAATACTGGCTTAGGGAAACAAATTACTGTCGACGCGTATGTTGAATAGCCAGACGAGCGTACAAAAGACGAACCAGGCATTTCGAGTACCTCGTTACCCGATTGTGGTTGGGGAAAGGAAAGAAAGGCGCTGAAGCCGAGGTCGAAGAAGGACATTCCCTGTCCTGTTGGTGGCGTTACGCAAGGGGACTATCATCAGTCATGCACTACTGGTCTTGGGTATCTTAGGGTGAGCACGTCACATTAGTTAGTGTATTGAAAAATTATGTCTAGTTGGGAAGAGTGGGTGTGTTTTTTGATATATGAATAAAATCACAACAAATTTTAGGTATTTTATCAAATACACACAGTTATGTATTGTTTTTCTTATGGGTAGTGGTAAAATCTTAAGAAGAGCAACAAACAAAAAGTCACACAACGAGAGAATGAGATTCCTACTCAATAAAAAAAAACCTTTCTAATTCTTTTTTATTGCCTCCACGCAACTTAACCTCAAAATATGATATGTGATGAGCTTATTCTAAAAAGTTTTTAAATTGTTCTGTCTAAAAACTTTTTTTCAACATAATCTGATTGATGATGATAGCAAGGAATCAGCCCTTAATCCTGAAAGAGGAGTTTTAAGACGCTAAAGTGAAAACATATTCATTTTGTTAATTCAAATGTTTTCCTTTTATCCTTGAACAATTTAAAGAAAATTTAGTTAGAATTTTGCAGGATATGTTCAGGTGTGCTCTATATAGAACGAAAATTCTTGATTAATTATTTTGCTTAGAATTTTAGTCCAAATAAAATAACTATTATCAATTCGTTTTGAACATTAATGGTTTCACGATATTGCTAACGGTACCTCCTTTTTAAAAAATGTGTGAAAAAGTTGCTTCAGTCTTACCAATTTGATGTCTATTGGCGGTGCCGGTTCGAATCCGGCCTGGGACGTTGACTTTTTTCATTGCGTGGCGGTCCCACAAAATGAAGAACTTTGACCCCCAACCATGGTTAGGCAGTATAGGACTCCAATGGGAGTCTTGGCCGAAAAAAAAAAAAAAGTTGCTTTATTTACAAAGAAAATCCATAGATAAGATTAAAAAAATAAATAAAGTGTGAAAACACGAAATATTTTATTTACCCGTTTTATTGAAGATGTCTATCAAATTTTAATTTGGTGTCCCCAAATGTATCTGCTCAAATATCTCTATGTTCCAACCGGCTGGAAAAATAAATCATTAGAATCAAAATATTCGTTAATTTACTTTTTTTATTTTGTTATCAAATGATACATTGAAGAATACATTATTTTAAAGTCATCAGCAAATACTGAAAGAAAATACATTAATTTTGCTGTCATAAACTTGAAATATGCAATCTTTACAAAAAAAACATAATGAGCATGTTTTCAGGTCTACTCCAAAACTTTTCTGGTAAAAATATTAAAGAACAACAGGACTAAACCTTAAAACAGATTATTACTACCTATAATGTATATTAGTAACTGGGAATTTGCTCTTGCTTAGTTTAGTATAGGTTGATATTGCTAAAAATGTCCATGCTTTTCAGACTATCTCAGCAGAACTGAGAAAATATTAATGTTTTGTCATTTTTCGTACTTTAATATATTTTTTTGGAAAACTGAAGATCATAAAGTTTAAATTCGTTTCACATAAAACATAAATTCCACTACTGTATGTTTTCGTAGCTGATATTTTTCCTGAAGTTTATGATACAATTCTGGATAAATTTATATTTTTAAGTTATTAAAACATCCAACAAACTGAACTCATATCAAGTCATTTTTTTTTTGTTTTTAATGCTAAGCCATTTTGTTTTTCCACATAAATGTTAGATGTTGTTCAGTTAATTGGATGTGACTGGTATTTTTCTCATGTGTTTAAAACAGGCATATATAATCGAATTTTTACACGGACGAAACCAATTGCTTAGTTCTTTAGGTATGTTAGTATTTTAATCTAATGTTTTTGTCTTCTGTATTTGAAAATAATTTTTTTTTATTTATTGATATTAAATTGTAATTACATAAAAATACATCTAGTAAATTTGATATAAGATCATAATGGAGCGATACGGGTATGTAGAGAAACTACCCATTGGTAACACTGTAATAATATTTCTACATTAGAAGGTCTCGATGCTATCTTCTTTTCGGGAACCTCGAAGGATTGTCAGGGCTAATTGAAAACAAAATACAAGCATTGAAAGAAATAACGAGTACATATACGAAGAGAGTAAGAAAATACATATAAAAATATTTTTATTTATTGGTTGCATGCAGTGAAATTCAGATTCACGATAAAAAGTTAAATTCGAATAATGTTATGTCGATGAATTAATTTATGTCATTCTTTGAATATCAAAATTTCTTGTATTCTGTTATAATATATTATAATAAACTTCTTTCGTTATTGATCCAAAACCAAAGCTATAGTGATGGATGCATCTTGAAATCCGGCTCATCCTCTATGGCACACTTTCGTTTTCTGTGCCCTTTAGGAAACGTGTTCCGTCACGTTCCACCACTGATCGACATTCACATTTCTATGAGGTCACCCCGGTTCGATTTGACATCAATATTATTACTTTTATTTTCTTCAAGAAGCCTTGAAAGTGATTTCTTATCATGAAATCCAAACAAAGGACTGTGTAATTCCGATGGTGAAGTAAAAGGAAAAAATAAGTTGGATACAACAATTTATATAAATAGCTGTAGTCTATCATGATATCTTTAATCTTCGATTCAGTTAAATCGGTAATTGGTTTTATAAAAATAATTGGAATTATAAATGCATGATTTTCTAATAATGTTCAAGAAGGGATTTCGAATCAGAATTATATTTAACATGTTTATTATTTTAAGGAGTCACAGACTTTTCTTGGCATTAAAACTCCATTGCCAGAGTAACATATTTGTAAATTTTGCTGTCTTGGATTTTATTGCATTTAAATGTTGTTTTGTATTTCCTTTGTAATGTCATAAAGACCTAACTGAGGGTGTGACGTCCCTGATTAAACAAACAAAATGTATCAGTCAATTGTGCTAACATATGTATTTAAAACTATAATTTAAATAAAATGTTCTCAGAAATTTGTAGATACGCTATTTTGACTTCATACTGACAATATCGAATTAGAACAGGTTACTGCTAAAATATCGTAAACAGCAACCTAAATTTTCTGGAAAACCTATTACAAATACTAATCGTTAATAAAAAATATCGTATGATCTTTCGAACCCATGAAATGATGCTTCCTCAAACTAAAGCTTACATGATTATTGCGTGTCCCTGTTTTAATACCCACTAACAAAATTGAAGATCTTTTAATTAAATTTAATGTAAATTATTACTAACTGTCATAAATATATTTGAATACTCTCTTTTACAACTTATATTAGTCCACTTTTTTTTTTTTATTTAGTTCTATAAAGTTACCCGGTTTAATGGTACGATTCATTTATTTTAATGCTCATCTTTCTAATAATTCGTAATCCTCACACCGCACATTATCAATAGCCACTATTGAACGTGTTATATCAATCACTAATCAAAGTTACTACATAACCAAATTACGATTACTTCACGAGATGATTACACCTAACCAACAACCGAAATATAATTCTAAGAAAAACAGAAAGTATAGTAATAGCATATATGTTTTTAAACAATATGAGTATATTGTATATTGAACATTTATAATCTTGGAAATTAAAATATTTTATTTCATTCTTATTCCCATCCCTGTCTTGCCTTTGGACAGATGATACTGAATGTCCCTATTATTTATAGTTCGTTTTCTTCTCCCAAATGAATTGAGCCCTCTCAGTGAAGACTTAAATTAGCGTGATCCTCACTATCATGGCACTTAACCTACACATATTCCAAAGTCTTCGGGACTTAGTGTGAAGTGCTTGTTACACTAAGTAAAACACAAACTTTATGCTGGAAACAACACATTGCCCAAATTTCCCGCCGAACCATAGCAACCCTGAATCCGTTGTCTTCTTCCACTTAAAACCCGTCAATTCTTAGTATCCTCTCTTGTTCTCCAATTTGACCGTGGCTACCTGGTATATTGTG
Organism: Halyomorpha halys; assembly: GCF_000696795.3. Taxonomy (NCBI): domain Eukaryota; kingdom Metazoa; phylum Arthropoda; class Insecta; order Hemiptera; family Pentatomidae; genus Halyomorpha; species Halyomorpha halys. Next base: position 249,555 of record NW_027107180.1, read on the forward strand.
GGCTCTAGAGTAAACATAAACGTCTTATGAACTACGCAGTACGATTTATTTTGTTTTGGTTTTATGTATTTAGTCAGTTAGATTTTTAATTTATTTATCTTTTCTTCTCTGTATTTAAAATTATTTGTACACAATTTTAATATAAGTTTTAATTAAGTGTGACAACACTCTTCTTTTGCCAATATATGTTATTGTAAAATTAAAATTACCTTTGTAATGGTTCTAAAGGGACCTAGTCCCTTCATGGGGAATCAATGTCCTAGCTAATGCTATTTAGCTCTAGGCTACCTAGTACCTTTGGAAAATATTTTCTGGAAGTGCACACGTATTGTACCACCATCCAAGACCGGCGGTACTTCTTCCTTCAGAACGAGGTCGATGATAACTACCCCTTCTATGACCTGGCTTCGTGGAAAGTCGACCTATATGCTCTGGTGAAGCGAACCGGAGGTACTTTGACTTTACACCTATGAATTTCTCAGTATCTATTTGATTTTCTGCAAGCAGAAGTGATTAAAGCTGGATAACTGGTTACCACGAATGTGACCCACAAACGATTTAAACCATACATTACTTGGGCCACCCTAGATATTCCAAGTTGGATTTCTTATTCAGGCATATACTCAGGTTAAACCAACTTTTCTAGACATGCCTTCTAAGATTCTGTGCTCATGTTGATAGGGAGTGCCCATTAAGCATTGTTCTTAAAAAGGATAGTGTCTTCATCTGTTCTTCATGAACTTCTTGGCATTCAGCTGGAACAACGCATAACAACATCCTTGACTACGGCGTGGCTATTGGAGGCCATCAAAGCACCAAATCGTCAATGCAACTAACCGCTCCAGCTCTAGTTTTCCCAGAAACTCATGGAAACATACTTCCGTAGGTTTTAGCCTCGTAATAGTTAGTTACCTCCGATCTTCAATGTCACTTCTGAAGGTAGCGTTTTATTAGAGCGTTTACATTACTATGGAGAACGTAACTCTGCTATAACAGGACGCTTTCGAAGGCGGAGGATATGTCAAATATCAGCTACATTCCACTCTCCTCCCTACTATCGTAGAAGTCTCCCTCGATAAATAATTAGCTATAAACGAGTTATAATGAAATTCTCAAGGATTTTTCCCTTTACCTAGCGGAGAAATATACATGTATATCAGTAAAGACTACTCATTACAGAGCCCTCTCTTGTTGCAGTGTTTGAATTCCGTAATACAGAGACAATATAAGGCCCATTGTGAGCTAAAGTATGATCCAGGCGGGTATATGTACGAACTTATCAAGGTATAATAAATCTAAGAAAATATTTCCTTCTCTATCTAGAAAAGGATCTATTCCTTCCATAAATATATTTATCTCTCAAGATTACCTAGATATCTTGTTATTCCAAAAATTTATAAAATAAACTCAGAAATATGTTCAATAATAAATATGACATGACAGTGACTTGATGATAGGCTACCCATTGGCTGTGTTCTTACTCCACTTCTGAGGTAGAAGAGCCCTGGTTCTTTCTTTTTCCTTGAAGTATTTTGGGTAACACACTTTTAACATTCAGAATATTTTTGATAGAAACTATATTATGACATTTTACGAGGATTAAAGATTTTTTGATTTTGGATGATGCGAAACATGGCCTAATTAAGGGAAGAACAGCACCTTAAAGATTTTGAAAATAAAGTATATCGTAAAAGGATGAGATTATTGGAGAATTCAGAAGATTATACAACGCTAAATTGAAGGAACTCCACTACGTTAATATAATTCAGTTTATGTTGCGGCGGATAAGATAGGCGTGTAAGGTTGTGGGACTTAGTAATGAACGGATCTATAAAATGTTAATAAACATCGAACCGACGGGTAAGCGTCCTGGGTAGGCCGAAGCATAGATGGGAGGATTACGTTAAGACTGATTTAGTAGATTTGAGTTTAGAGGCGCATCACTGGACAGAAATATGAACAAAAGGCGAAACTGAAAGTTAAATGAGCCCTCATTACCTCATCCCTATTTCCGAATATAGTCGATTATTGTCATTGCTTTCATTCAATAGTCCAACGATTACTGAATAATTAATTAATTACCAAATTTTAGAAAATCAAAATTAATGTAGATGGGAAAATGCACGTTTAGTATATGCCTTAGACTCAAATTAAATATAATTAATTTAATTTTTATCAAAATGGAAATCAATTTTGTGCTGGTTTGACGTTCAAGATTGTAAATATTGCCTGCTTCTGCTTCATACTGATTTGAACATTCACGTGCCGATTTAAATATCAATTTGTATTCAAATTCAAGCATATCGAAACTGGATGGAAGGTATTAGCATAACAGATGTAAATTAGCAACCCAACTCATGGATGGCACTAAACCATAAAAGCGGTGACATTTTCTTTCACGGCCTTCTATATCTGGGTCGCCGAGAACTACCGTCCGGTGAAAGTAACTCACTTTCCGGCCATCAGAGGAGTTCCTACCGATGTCTTCAGGATTTTTGTCTGCAACTTGATCAATTGGGCAGTCGTTATCAGTTGGGCAACTTGAGCAATTGACCGATACTTATCAATGCTGATTAGTAGGAGAATTCAATTCTCAGTATAGAAAGTTTTAAACATGCTGCTTTGTAAGTGCTTCCAACAGATAAAGATCAGTAATGCTGTTCCCGGTATCCTGAGTATATCCTCCAGATAATAAGATCCAATAGATTTTAAATGCGAGGATCTATTAGGAAACGCGATATCGTTTTGTCCGCCAGCGAGAGTTATTAGACAAAAGATTTTGTAATTTAATATAAATATATATATTTTTTTGGACGAATGTCATCAATGTTCGTGTTGGTAAAGGTGTGTTTTCGTCGATAGTTTATAAAAATCTAAAAAAAATATTTTTTAATGTGTTTTTACTAGATCTCATGAGGTCGTATATGAAAGAACTGTAGGTGGATTAGTAGTGGATATTTGTTCGTTGGTAGACGCAGCTGGTCGACCACAATTTTTACACTAAATATATATTTTGATTGTCATTGAAATGTTAGTATCGACTGATAGATGATAAAAATATTTTCCTTTAATTATTTTTTATATGTTTGTTTGAGAGGGGTTTAGTTTATTATCAATTTACACAATTTTGATCCTTTTTACTCTCAACCTTTATTCTTTAATAATTCTCCACGGTTCGGCCTCATGTATTCTCAAGGATACAACCTATACAAAGTTTTTGTTTTTATAACAATTACATTATTTCCTTAGCTACACACTGATTTCTTTGGCCCTACCTTCAATATTGATGTCATTGTTTTTTTTAATCTCAAATTCCAGGCTAATTGCCCTTGCCAGATCTTTAAACTAAATTAACAACTTCATAAAATTTTGTTTTTAAATAGATTTCTTACTTACATAACTTTTTAAAAATTTATATCCTATATTTAAAAAACCTTTTATACAAATAACTTCCCTCTTTCACTTATATTTATAACTTAAAAAAAAACCTACCTTCAACAGGTTAGGACTATGTTTATCACCTTATCATAAAACAATAACTTTTTTATCATTAATTTACACTTTTAGTATAATTTAATTAACATTCATTTTTAATTATTTTGCTTATAACTCAACATTTTTTTAAATCCATGATTAATATATTCTTATTATATGTGTATTTTTTTAACATACATATACCCCCTCTCTATTATATTTTTCATATATTTATTCATCTATACATGCTTTTATAAGTGTATATTTATTTTATATTTAAATTATACAATTTATGTAAATTATAAATATACAATTTTATTTTTTAAGTAAAACAAATATTTCGCCAATATAAAGATATATTCCTTTTTTTATTTTAATAATAACATTATCTTACACACTAGCCGTATTGATATTTTAAAGTTTAAAATTTTTTTTTTTTTTTTTTTTAATTATTTATTTATTGTAATTTACAACTGTACAAAATAATACAATAAGTAAATATGTAGTATGTTTCATATACACTTGAAAATCTTGGGAAGGAACCACCCATTGGTGGTACTTCAAACATTAATTTAAACTAGAAGGTCTCGTGGCCATCTTCTTTTCAGACGCCTCGGAGGATTATCAGGGATTGTTAAGGATGAAAGATTAAGAATTAATGGGTTAGGATGGTTAAGGAGTTTGGAACAAAAAGACGCATATCTGGTTTGGGTCAAATCTGCAACGAATGGGATGTTAAGGTCTTTATGAATGAATTTATTTGTGACGTAATAAGGAGCATCAAGGATTTTACGTAGGATTTTGGATTGTAACGATTGGATGCGGGAAGAATTTGATGGTTTGGTGGAGCCCCAGAGCTCAATTCCATATGTCCAAATTGGTCTGATTATTGTAGTGTATACTAATATTTTGTAATGAATGGGAAGTTTAGAGCGTTTGTCAAGTAAGTGTTGTAGCAATCGGAATCTACGAGCAGTTTCTTGTCGTTTGAGTCTTGTGTGTGGATTCCAAGTAAGTCTCTTGTCAAGATGGAGTCCTTAGTAAAGTTTAAAATTTAAATTATATAATTGTTTTGGCCCACAATCACGTTAAAGTTTTTATTTTGGGTCCTTGAGGCTTGGCAAGTTGGGTAACCCTGATCTTGACTAAATTAAATAACGCAATGCCCGTCAAAACAAACATTACATCATGAAATGTATTTTACATGGGTACTTTTGTATAAAATTTAAAAAAATCCACAAGAAAACCTTTGTATATACTTATGTAAACAGTACAGCCATTTACCTGAATCCACATCATCATAACTTTGACTTTAAGAGAAGAAAAAACTGTATTAAATTTCTCTAAATTGAAGAAAAATGACCCCCTTCTCTTATGTCTGCCTCTCACAGCGATCGCTGGAAAAACTGTTTTTTACTATTAATTGTAATGTTGCTTATATTACGGGGGTGGCCATCTTTCGTTTTTTAAAGTACAGAACATTGTTTTGATCAAAGGTACATGAATGTACTTTCTAAATAGAACTTCCTCAGTATTCAAAATTTTAATAAAAATGATTTTTTTTCACACAATCTTCAATTTGTTAAAAAATTAACAGTATAACTAAATGTTGCTACATTTAGATTTACATAGACAAAAAAAATTCGATTTAACTCAAAAACAATAGCACAGAACAATTACTATCCTGATCGTTTGCACACTGGACAGAAACTTTGCCTTTTCACGATTCAATCGTATGACAGTTCCTGTAAAGAACCTGATGATTTGTAATACACTATGATTAAAAAAAAATCAGTTTTCTCCTGCTCTTGTATAATTTTCGCAACTCTGACCTGAAAAGTAATTTTAAAAAAAGATTATAAGTAGGGGATAATAACTGTTTGAGCGCAATGAGGAAGAACGGGAGTTATTGGAGCTCGCCCCATACCTAAGAGATATTACACTAGCGATGTGGCAACTTCGTGATGGCCTGGCTCGGAGCACCTTTAGCGGCTCAATGGTGGCATAGCTAATGAGCCCGATTCATTACCATAATAAGAGCACCAAGGATACTCCAAGGATCTATGGCCCTTCTCCTGGCTCATCAATCCGGATCTCGTTCGAGGGATCCTTACGATATATTGTCCTGTGGCCCTTGTGCTAGACCATGGTATACGGGAAAACTGTTGTTCAACAGTTCTGTGGATGTTTCAATCAATTAATAAAATAAGTAATAAGTAATATATTAATGTAATAAATTAATTCACCATTGAGTTGTTCCAGTCAAATTTCTTCTCGTGTACAAAACGGCAATGTTAACTAAAAATTTTTTTTTTATTCGAACTCTAAGTTAGCTGAGAAGTAAATATAAGGCTTTTCTGAATTCTGGATCTACACGTGTGTCACTAACCGAAAATCCAAGATTTCTACAAATGATTGATAAACAAAGGAAGCATCAAACGTTTGTTCTCACGTTTGTGTTATTTTTTGGACTTTGGTCGGCTATTACCTGGACTTTGGTTCTAGGTGGCAAAGACCTGCGCCTCAACCATCTGAGCTACGGACGGCCTTAGAAGCTTATGACTTACCATTAAATTACTTTTCATTTAGACTTAATTTTTCGGCTTCAAAATAAATATTTACTCACCTTAATGAAAATCGAACCCACTATATTTTGAACCATAAACCTGAGACCCTCAACACAACATTCACTCCCCTCAGACATCACGCCCTCCAATCAACAATTACTATCACTCCATTACCGATTGAAGCAGTACTAACTAGCTGATACTACTTTAGTTTTCCGTTGCTTTTCTTTTGCTTTTTTTCCTCGTGTTTCACCAGCCTTGATCTTTATCCATGATGCGAAGTGATAAATACATGGAATTATTTTAATAATACCTGATAAGACCGTATTGCATAAGTAATAGTAGTACAGGGCAAACCTTGAACTTTGAGGTTCTCATGATAAGGCAAATAACTAGGATGAGATGGCTCACTCAGGCTCACACCCCGATGACTGCCCTTGATCGGACGTCCGGAGAACTGCCGCGACGGTCCTTGACAGTTGCGCACTACAGCCCGGCTCTCCCCTTTCTCTTGACCCAACTATTACACTTATTTGGCCGGTGGATGACCTCCTTAAAGGATCTTCACGTTTCGTATAGTCACTTTTACTAGCAGTCACCCTCACGACGTCTAATGCTTCTTGTTTGCCAATACCTTCTTTTGTATCCGCCGCCTTATCTTCTATCCGATTCACGATTTATTAAAATGATAGCGATAAAACCAAGGATTTATAGATTAATATAATGTAGTAGAATAAGTGAATGTATAGAAGTGATGAATCCATTACATACTATCAATAACCTTTAGTTGTGCAAAATAACTTGTTATATTCAAAGGCTAAGTTAGTAAACTTATTTTTTAAACTGGCCTATGACTTCATAACACCAATCCCAGACTACTTGAAAGATCATGAGGACGGAGCTTGTAGAGTAGAGAAAGCAGAGGAGAGGGGTGATACAGGAGACGTGAAAAGAAGTTTTGTTTTTGTTACAAATCATTCATTTAGAAGCAAAAATGCAATAAACGGATATTTACTACCAACCGTTACCGTATAAAAGTACTAATAATATTTATCGAAAATAACATTAAGTACTCTTGAAATCTATTTTCTTTTCATTTCTCTGTTTTTCCATATTTTTATGCTTCTCTTTTATCTACTTCTTATTTGTTATGACTTTTGTTTTCATTAATTGTCTAATATCTTCATTGTACATCTTTTTTTTTCTTTAATTTACTTTGCTCATTTTCATATAATTTTCACGTAATTTAAATCCTTTTAGTTTACTTGTATTTCATATATCTCTTCTTTTATTCCGTTACATTATTTTAGTTGTTTGTATCTTTTTTTAACCCTGATTCAGCCCTGTAAAATGGGGCGAAATGTTGGCTCACACTAAATAATTTAATTAATATTTGAGATTTTTTTTTACCGCATTCTGACCATCTTTATTTTATAAAAAATAATTTAATCAGAAACGATATGGAATAAATACAATTAAAAATATAATATTTTGTTTCCTCAAAATCGAATGTAGTGAAGCTTTGAATCCATGCAGAAATTATATTCTCAAAATCGAAACCTTTGCTTGGTAATTCACATTTTAAGGCGGATCCACATGTTGGCCGCTCGCCACGAATCGGAGGCTCGGTAAACATGTCAGTGTTATTCAGAGAGGCAAGCATGGCGGACGTACAAGTGGTTTCAGCCATTACGCTGGGATTATATTATTTTTATTACAAAAAAAAAGAAAATTAAATATAAATAAATAAAATTAAATATAAAACTTATTATAAACAGTAACAACAAACACCTTTAACCTTCTAACAGCTCTCAGTTGCATCTAGACAAAGAACAATGTTGGAGATGCTACACGAGCGCTCTCACGAACCCCCTTTGATCTGTGTCCAAATATCGACTCTCGACGGATCGGCAACGAGCCTAGGCCAACCAAGCCAAGCCACCCATCCACATGCTCGCGCATGTCTGAGTTCGCCATGGCTTGGCCAACATGTAGAGGCCCCTTTAGACATCAAGTAACTAATTTTGCCTTATATGTAAACATATTTTACTCGTCAATCCTATGTTTCAAAAATTACTATTCAAATATTCTTGGGAAAAGTTTAGCAGATACCATCCGCTACTTCCGCTTACGTATATGCAAATGGATATTCTGAGATACATTTAGATTCTGAAAACGCCTTTGATCTCAAAACATTTAGATAACAATAACCTTGCTTTGATTTCTTACCGACAAAAATAGTAGATAAAAAAATAAATAAGAAGACAGCTTGGAAAAAAAAAGTCTCCCTATTGTTCATCAGAATGTTATATTTAACAAAGGCTTGATTTAGAAACATTGCTCAAGGTGGGTTGGCAAATATTCTTGGCTGTAGAGTGAATACTATATATGGCTTCCAGGTGTTGCAGATATGTTGCTAAAAATTGCGTAGGTCTAAAATCAATGCTATACACCCCGGGATTTTAATGACCAATGAATCCCTCTTCGTCAATTCGAGCCTTACTCTCCCTGCCCGACCTTGAACAATCTGACTTTCAAGTGACCTCCGAATTCAAATCAGTACAATTTATTTATCCTACTCGTTTGTTTAATTCAATTATTACGTCAATCTCCAAGATCAATCTCGTTACTATCTTCTCAATTCTTACCTAACCAAAGAGCGATTGAAAATAAAAACCTTTCCTGGGCAATTACATGTCGGAAACCGCTTAAGTTAAACTGCAGTATCTTGAGAGAAATATGTAAGTTGAAAGACCCAACAATTTTTTATTATTTTTTTTCAATAATTTATTTATTGTTATTTACAGCTGTATAAAAATATATACCACTAGTAAATTTGCTTTAAGTTATAAAATGACATGATACAAACATCTAGAATCTACCCATTGATAGAACTCCAATAACATTTCTGGAGGAAAAGATCTCGGGGCCATCGTCTTTTCAGACTCCTAGGAGCATTATCAGGTTATGAAGGAAAAGGCAGGCTAGAAACAACTGGGTTTGGTTGGTCGAGAAGTTTATCATGAAAGGATTGGTATCTGGTTCTAACCAAATTGGCAACCTATAGGATATTAAGGTCCATTAGGACCTTGATGACTTGATTTGTGAAAAAGTAAGGAGCATTAAGGATTTAGAACTGTAAGGATCGGATACGAGAAGAATTCGATGGTTAAGTGGAGCCCCAAACCTCAACTCCGTATATCCAGATAGGCCTTAATATAATTATAATAAGTCTTTTTTAATGAATTGGAAGTTTAGACCGTTTGTCTAGTGAATGTAATAGTCGGAATCCACGAACAGTTTCCTGTCTTGTATGAGGATTCATGTCAGTCATTTTTCCAGATGTAGTCCTAAGTAACGGATCTCTTTGACAGGAATAAGTGGAGTATGATTAAAGGATACTGTGGGGCAGGAGGTCATCAACCAAATCCACGCACGTAAACATTTTATTTATTTAATTTCCTTTTTATTTTTATTGGAAGATTGAAAATTTGTATATATTTATTTTTTGTAAGCATACACTCTATTACAAGGACTAAATCTACTACTTTTAATTTTATAAATTATACACAAATGTCATGTAAAATATTGTTTTATTTTATTTATTTATTGAAATTTACAACTGTACAATAAAAAAATACAGTATGCAAATTTGAGGAATGTTTCGAACACTTCATAGTCATCAGTGAAACAACCCAAAGCTGGCACTTCAAACAGTAATTTAAATTATAATGTACCGTGACTATCTTCTTTTCAGACGCCTCGGAGGATTATCGGGGATCGTTAAGTATCAGAGATTAAGAACTAATGGTTTGGAATGGAAAGATGCATAGATATCAATAAATAGATATTTCGAGTCAAATCTGCAATGAAAGGGATGTTAAGGTCATATGGATGAGTTTATTTGTGACGTAATAAGGAGCATCAAGTATTTATGGAGGATTTTATGTAAAATATAATTTTGTAAATATGAATATTCAACTAACTGTTTGTTATAAGGAATTAATAGTGCTGTTGTGTATAACAAAAGACTATCTAAGACAGTCAGTCAACTTTGTGGCCTCGTAACAACTATTGAAGCTTTGTAGTATTATGCCTCCTTTCGAGGGACTGCGATTTACAACTGTGATACTTTGCTGCCATTCTCCTTCCGCTATCATCTACACGGCCTTCATCCTCAACTTAAGGTCAGATAGTATTAGTTTATTTTTCCTCTTTAATAAAAAAAATCGTTTTCCCTTTTGTTTTGTTCAGTTTATAATAATTAATTCCTTATATTTTCTTGGTTGTTTTGTTTGCTATAAAATTTTATTTGTTTCATTTCATTTTACTAACCCCCTATTTATACTATTAATGAGAACTTTTGCTAAACTCAGTTTCAATTAAAGAAATTAAAATGGATTTCGAACTAAATACTTCGACTCCTCTACTCAAAGAACTAGTTTCTAAGAAATGAATTCATATCTGAAACAAGTGCGAATGCAGGAAGAGGAATATTTTACGTAGGCAAGAAGCAACGTCATTAATTTATATCCAATAGGATAACAGAAATACATGACGTTTTGATAGTCCAGATAATATATTTTTATAAAACTGTTCTATACATGAAATCAACTTTCCACAACTTTCATAAAGGACATAACTATGCATAGAGTCTGGGGATTGGTTCTCCATCCATAATAGAATGAACAAATTAGCATATATTCAAATCAAAGGTGACCAGTTGTGCATTGTATAAAAGAAGAAGACTCTCTCCAACGGACACACCCAGAAGATAAGCAAAGTTATCACTTTCACAGACACTAAGCACTGACCTTTCACCCAACTCGGACTTTCCATGTTCAGTACCGGATTTATTGCAACCATTTCAATATCGTTTTCAACTATTAATATAGTTGTGTTGACTTCATGTATGTGTTATGTGAAATCCCATTCCGCATTTCACATCCTCTGAAGGTTACGTTTTAATATCACTTATCTATATTTAAGAAATATACAAGGTGCTCCTCCCATAAAAGGATAATACATTGGAGTTTTAACGCTGAAGGGAAGTTTCTATAACACTTTCCTAAATTCCTAGAATATTTTCGCCTGAAAACTAGTTACGACATCATATAATACTGAAGTAGCAGTTAATATTAATTTTTGACTAGAAATCATAAAATATCTCTTGGACATAGTACAGGAAGGAAAAAAGTGTGAGCATATTTATAAATTAACCTTTTTAAAAAAACAAATGTTCCCATAATTAATAAATTGAAATGACTTTGATCAATGATTACAGGAATAACATTCACTCAGACTTAAGAGACCTCATATTTTCGTAACTTAAAAGCACACGAGTTCCTTGAGTGAATACATCAGTCAACTATGTAGGTAATAATTATAAGAAAAATATTTTTGGAGGTCATCTGATGAATCTTTTCGGACCTAAAGTATCTAATTGGCTCACGAATTTCAGTATGTTGGCCTTGGGAATGCATTATTACACCGGGAATTCCAGATGTGCAACAATTTATCCTTGTAATTAGAAATTTACAACGATTTAGATGATTTATCAGGAGAATAATTGCGGAAGTCATTTAAGGTCCAAGCCTAGTTCACACAACCTACCTTGTGTTTATGTTGATATGTATGTACATTAGGTTCCCTAGGACGGATAGAGGTATAATATATTTATAATTATATAGTATTTTTTTTATGAAAATTATTTTTTGTTGCGTATGTTCCTGAACATACATATGCTTCCATATCTACGAAAATTCAAGAACAATTAAAACATAATATTTTACCCATTTTTTAACTCAAATGATTTCAAAACATACACGGAATGATAATGAATAATTTGGGCTATCAAATTTTATAGTCTGTTCATCAGTTCGCTTGAATATATATTATATACCAACATACGGACAGGCTAAACACATTCACTTCTTGTGGCTATGCCATAGACAGGTAATTACTAGAATACTTTTGCCAATTCCTTTCAGGAAATATTAATGTGTTATAAAACAGCACAGTTTTGCAATATAAGGAAGTCGATGAACCTGTTTTATCGATGTTGAAATAATTACTTGACTTGAGGTTTTGGTTTTTATAATATTTTTTCCGTTCTTCTATTAAGGTAGAGAAGAATTTATATAAATGAACAAATAAATCATCATAATCTAAACATAATTCCGTACTTGGATAGGATTCAATAATATTTCTATTCATGGGTTTATTAATTATATTCTCGACTTCAATTCACACAGTTTTTGATATAGCGTTTGAATATGTTCTTGTTAGGCCTAGAAGATAACATCAGATTCTCAAGAGAGCCAGTTGGTAATAAAGAGATGCGGAACGTTTTATGTAGATATTGATTTATTAATATAATCTTTTCAATGTCAATGAGGATGAACATAAAAGTAGTAGATCACAATATGAATTCTGATTGAAAGTAATTGAATCATGGTCATCAATATAATTTTTAAATGCATTAGTTAATTCATATAATTAGCGCACTTGCCCAGCCTCCACTGGCTCATTACAAGTGACGCGGTGAGAGGGGAATATACTACCTCTCATATGTGGGGAATAGAGTGGGCTCAGGAATCCACACGTCAATAGTGTAGATATTGTATATAAGAGTGGTAAATGTGACTGATGATTATTTTATTTATTTATTTTTTCATGTACATATTTTATGTATATACATTATGTATATATTTAGAGAGAAACCTTATTTATTTTTTATTTTATTTTATTTATTTTTTTATTCTTATGCTATTTTATTTTAGCATGAATTATTATTACTGTGTTGTGGCAGATTGTAATATTTATCAATAAATAAAAAAAAATACATATATCTTCCTGAATTATGAATTCTTGAATTACTTCATCATTAAATTATAGACGAAACATATTTTATTGTAAAAAAAAGTTCTTCAGTTAACGATTTCAGCTATAAGACGTTGAATCGAAGGAGACTTTTAAGTTATAAGTATCTTACTTCGGATTGCAATCATTGTTTTTAAGTATTTACCTGCTTCATATATTTATAGTTGCTATATGTATGTAAATGTTTTCTAATGGAAAAAAAGTACGTTTGAAATACACAAAAATACAGGTTTAGAATACAGTAAACGTAACCACGAACTTTTATGCTTGTTAGTTAAACAAAAAAGATTTAGAACAAGAAATTGATTTAATATTTTATTTTTGCTTAAATATGAAGTTTTACTTTATGTCTATTAAGTAAAAAAATAAAAAATAAAGATCTCCATAATTTTATTTAGACTTCCATATAGATTTGAATTAAATTAATTTCACTTGAGACCCGTTCAAAATTGACATGTATTAATATCACCAACAGTTTTTTTGCACTATTTCTTTTCAAAGCCCTGCTGCTTAACGTATTTTTTTTTTATTAATTACAAATTTAAGTCGTAAAAAGCCTGAAAATGGAGTGTAGTTGGGAATTTTAAATACTAACCAAACAGATTGAATAGTATTTGCCATAATTTATAGTTGAGGCTAGTCTCCTTTTCTAGATGTTAAATAAATTAAATTACTATGAAATACATCTTATTACTCAAAACCAGTAGTATCAAGCGATTTATAAATCAAGTTTCATTATTTAATTAATTAAATATTTTTAAGCTATCTAAGGCCATGTTTTTTTTATATTTTCGTTCTATTTTACATTGTTTGTAAATGTATTACCAATCATTCCGCTTATTTTTAAGAATTGTAATTATTTATTCATTTAAAAATTAAATGAATAACGGTCAAATTAAGGATAAATATTACTTCATTATTATCATTTCAAGATATCTTTTATGTCGATAACGGTAACTGTAAAGTGTACAAATAGAAAGCATAAACTAGTTGAAAAGCATTTACAAGCTGTAATGAATCAGTCATTAAACACCATATTTTCTTCCTTTTCTGCTCTACCTCCTTTGCATTATAGAAGAGTGAAGGACACAATTTATGTGTAACATTTTAATTAAAGATGATTGAAGGAGCTAGAAAGGTTTTTTTCCTGTAGGGAAAGGCAAAAAACTACATTATTCTCAAGGCCTTCTCGGATTGAATAATCTGCAATTACTCGGGGTGGTATTCGATGCATTAAATGCAGATCGTTTAATGGAAAATTTAAATGACCAGGTCTTTATTACAGTCCTCTTCCAAAGTTGAAAATAAGAAGCGTGATTAATTTTTTGTAATTGTTTTATTGCATCGACACCTCTTTATTTCTCAATTATCAATAATGCATTTGAAAATCTATCTGCGTCTGTAATAAACTAATTAATACAATAATAATAATAATAATAATACAAAAAATAATAAATCCATCAAGCAGGAATTTCAGTTATAAACTATCATATGTGTAATTAAAATTGTAGAGGGAGGCGGGGGTCCCAGAGCACCTGGGTCTAAACGTAGTAAGTTCGATTCACATGAGGACCGGTCATATTTGCGGCGGCTCTTAGCAAATATTTTACAAAGGATTGAGAAACAAAACGTCTGTTATGTTATATTATATATTTCCCTGGAAATAGTTAATATATGGAATCCGTAGGATGAGTTTCCACATATTGAGCGTTTTTCTTCGGAGAGAGTCCTAAAATATATTTAAGGGGAAGGTTCAGTTCTGTACAGAGTAGGGATTTTGTCCAGCCCGCTAGGTACAATGAAATCCAAACGGACAAAGTGGGCAGCATTAGTTTTAGGGAACTCGTGTAGATGACAAGCGACCACTAGTGCAGATTGTGGCAGATATGAGAAACAATTCATTGTAACTTTTCTTACCTTTCCTATGTTTAATTGGTTCGTTAGTTACTTGTGTTTTAATTTTTATTACTTTGGAAAAAAAAGTTTCATGTTGTTATTTGTGGTCTTTGAAACTGTTTTTATTTGAGTTTTATGAAGAAAAATAACAAAAATAGCTTCTTACAGAAGGAAACCACGTCGAAACCCGATCCTGCATTCTATTTCTTTTAGTAAAATATAAAGAACACATGAAAGAACTTGAATAATGCCAACAATTATTTGAAGGATAATCTTCTCTATTTTTTTTCTCCATATGTTTACTGTAAATTACAATTAAAAGTATGGAAATGGACTCTTCAATAATTACACTATCACTGGTAATTTAATTTTAAAGAAAAGAAAAAACTATCTTTTAATTTTATCCTAATAATTAATATTTTAAGATTTTTGCGAGGAGGACGAAATAGTCTAATTATGTGCACTTTGAACAAAGCAATATCGAAAGCAACCTCCAATAAATTCCTTTTTGATATCCTCACAATCTTTACTATAAATAAGACTCTAGCGACTGATAAAAGATACATTTTTCATTTTACTATAAATTTTTATATTAATTCACTATATATAGTCATAAGTCATATATGACGTTTCTTATAAGTTATGAAAGCAGTTAACATAATGTGCTATTATTTTCCCATCTCTGAGATAGTTTATCTGAAGATGAGTCTTTCATAATTATTTTAGCCCAAGTTCACGCCAAGGTTGACAGGGCGTGGACGTCCTTCCGCATAACATTGCGGTCTTGAGGGTTAGCATACCTCCAGGGGTGGACCGTGACATTTCAGCAGAGCTGGTATCTATTGCCTGGCCTTCAGACTTTGCCGAAATGCTTTAATTTTAAATGTATGCTTCAATTATTGAGAGTGGATATAAAAAAGGGTTTACATTTTTTTTATATATATAATTGTTTTCTTTTAAAAGAAAAAAAATCATTACTACTTCTTAGATCTTTTATTCCAATCTTTTGGACAACTTTCCGGACACCTGCTCATTTATGAATCATTAAATTTAAACACTATACACATGTCAAGTTTTAAAAACCATTACAAATCTCTTATAGGTGAGATATGGGACATTTAGGGTAATTTTATAAAAAATAAGAAATTGTGACTTCAGTAATACACAATAGTTAATATAATTGTGAATTTTATAAATTACGAACTTAATAATAAATGATGATATAAAAGTGAATGTAAAGGCTGATAAGATCTACCTTCTTATAATAATTTAATAATTTGTAGATGGTTTAAATAATGGATAGATGACTGAAACGTTTCCAGTTAGATAAAATAAAAGAAATAATTAGGAAGAGATATTTTTTCCTAGGAAATAAAGCAAATAGGAAATAAAATGAATTAAGTATTGTACTGTACTCAGGGGCTAACATTAATCTTTTGAAGGCAGGTTTTGTTGTTATGAGTCATGTGGTTTGTTAAGAAGATTTTTTTTTAAAAGGGAGTTGATGCATTAAAATTATATAGATTTGTAAATAGATGGCCATTTTATAAAATTTTAAAAAGAAACTATTATGATATAATTTTTATAATTGTTTTTGCTCAGAAGATTTTTAACTTGGAAATATTGAACTGTAATGAAAACAACTTTTTTATTGATATGTGACAAATCAATAATGAGATATGTTAAAAAATATTATTGTTATATGTGAAGTAATAATATTTTAATAATATGAAAAAAATGTTTAGGGTATCTCCATGATAATGCCCGAAACGTTGGAGAGTGAAATTAACTAATATTGAGAGTGAAGGATTATTTGAAATTGTGTTCTTATTAAAACAAATGTGTACATATTTATTTTTTGACGTAATGCGCTATTATTTCCAACATCTTTGATATCTTGGCTTAAGCTAAACATTATGAGAAATGTAGTCATAAAGAAATAAACCACCATAGCTTACTCATTCGTTTTCAATTCTTCATATCTACTAATAATAGTTACTAAGGCCAAATAAAAAGGACATGTAGAGAGGATGTTCGATCAAAGAATACCCAAGAAGATGCTATATAAGAAATCGGATGGAAAACATAAATGAGGTCGTCCCAGGATCAGATGGCTGGACAATGTAGAAGAGAAGGATCTAAGGCGGTTCAAAGATGGAGGGAGAGAGCAAGCGATCTTGAAGATTGGTTGGCAGTGGTGGAGAAGGCCCAGGTTATTGTAGACAGTGCAGTGCCACAATAATAATAAGGCCAAATTATCATTAAATTTGTAGATTTTAGAACCATAATTAAAAAAATTGATTCTGAACAGCAGAATATTTTATTCACACCAGCAATCGATTGAAGCAGACAACGAATAAATACATTTTGTAATAAACAAAGTCCTGAAAGGGTTCAATTTTCAAGGTAACACATTTTTTTACTTTATCCTGTATTAAAAAATTTTTTGGATAAAGAACTTTAATACGTCTAAGTTTTTGAAAACCTTATTCTGTTCGTATTTCTGTTAGTGAAAAATTTATTTCTTAGTCGGAAAATTCTGTTAGACAATATTACAGATTGAAAACTAGTGCCAGATTAATGGTTGAGAACTTGAAAGTTAACCATTTTTTGGTTTCTAACTATTTAAGGTTTTATTGTTTTTTATTTAATTGTGTTTAAATTTGTTATGTATTAATCCTTATTAGGGAGAATAACAACCGTTCTAAAATAACTTCAAAAGATTATACAATCTAAAGCTAAAGCTAACGGTATGTAAACAAAATAAAATAGCATGTTCCAAAACATACAGAATCCAAACATATTATCAAATAAGTTACTTACTATTTAGCATCGATTATGTTGTTTTCAAAAAACTGTTGATTTTTCAATTAGTGAAAGCTGAAGAATGTTTTAAGTTAATGGAGGTTGAGAAGAAGTAAACAAGGGTGATCTTGCAAGAAACTGTCCGGCTTACTTTCTCCACGTCGTTAAAGGGAACCTTACCCCACTCAGAAATGAAAATTGCAGAGACCCAACAATAGAAAATGTTTTTTGTTTGGTTAGGATCGACACGGTACTAATAGGAAGGAAAGGTCCTCTATTAGGTGAAGAATAAAGGATAATGTCTTATTCAAAATTTCCTTTATACACTAAAAAAATGGAAACATTACGTAATGCTGAAATAACAGATTCAAATATGTAAATTATTAAAATGGGAAAATATTTTTTTTTTTTTACATTTATTACTAAATTTTAAAGATAGTAAGACCTTACCTGAATATTATTAACCATTTCGATAAGATTATCCAATTTATTAAAATATAATTTTTATCAAACAAGCATAAAAGAAAAAATTTAATTTTACAAAAGTCTGTGCCCAATAAAATATTTGAAAAAGATAGAAGATTAGGCTTCAAAAACTTTTTAAATCGATAACAAAATTTACACATTTTGATTGTATTTGAGTATATACATTTAGCACAGTGTACTCTAATATATTTTAAATAAAATGAACAGAATTGATTTAAACTGTTTTTAATTTATTTAATGAATAATGTAATGAACATTAACAATGAATCAACGTAAATGTTTACATGTCTGCTTACACGTTATATTTGACAGAAGCTGTGCATCGTTTATTAAATTTTTCGGATGAAAATGTGTTTTAATGAGATTTATTTTCAGAGATTCTAAAAGCGAATTGAATTTTTTTAGTCAGCAAAGGAAAAATCAAAAGTAAAAAAAACTCATAAAGGTTGAATGGCTATTTGCAAACTTTTAGCCGTTTTGAAATTAACTATAAATAAATATATCAACTTTAAAACTTGATGTAATTTCCTTCAAAGAATTGCAAAGCAAACTGAAAACGGCAATTTAGACATTGAGTGCTAAAAGAAGTGGACAAAATTTAAAGGGAACTCTTCCGTACTTTTTAGGAATGTTAAAGCATTTCTTTGAAGTGAGATAGTGCGAGGACTAACATAAAACAACTTTATAGTGTCAGGTTTTACCAGTTAGACATTATAACTCGGTGTGGGATAGCTCTTTGAAAATGTATAAATTCCTCAGAATATTTGAAGAGCTATCTCTAAAATGGTTACTATAACAAAAATTGTTTTTAGCGGAAAAAAAAGCCTGTCTGGTGCTAAAAATTAATCAGTGCTTAATCCTTAATGAATGTTTTTATGCGTCAAAATTATATAAACTTGGAAAAAGGGTATTTTTTTTATTGTACTTGAAATATCAGTCATAACCTTTGAGAGGAGCTTTTTTGAGAGCTTCAGGTTAACTTAAAAATTAATTTAATTATTTTAATAAATGATCTTAATTAATATTATTAAATTAATTAATATAATTATAATCAACTTACAAAGGCCCACCCCTGAGGGTGTTGAGGTGGTAGTCGAAGAAGCTAGTCCTTCCAGGTCCGTCCAATCGCAGTGCACAGTCTCCTCCATTCGTTATGGCTATCGTGGGGCTCACTGCCGCCAGCGTTAAACTGAAACGAGAAAGGCCATCGTTAGTGTTGAATAAAATTGCATTATAATACAACTAACTACAGTTTTTTACAATTTTTTTTGTGCTATATAATAACATCGATTAAGTTAAAATTTATTAATATTATCAAAAAAAAATTGAAGACTCTGAAATACCTAATTTGTACAGCATAAATGATATAAAAATTGGTAATTTTTCAGCAGTGTTGTTATAAATTCTACAGAGATTTTAATAGGGCATCATAGCATACAGGTTACATACTTCCAATCATAAGGCTTATTTTTATGTTAACGATAATCAAGTAGCTCAAACGCTGATTTACAATTTTCCCTCCTAAATAGGAGCAAGACTTTTTTTTAACTTAATAGAACAAGAAGAATCAGCTCGACCACAAACTCTTCGGTCAGCGCGAATGTCTTACTGCAACAATTTTCAACATTCAACAAGATCTAAGACTACAAAATCTAAGACTTTACCAGCAATGGAAACTTTGTAGGACGGTAGGACCAATACAAAGCTACAAAGACTAATTTTTTCAAATATATGTATATTTGTTCTCTTAGTTTCATGAGTGTTTGTACAATAAGAACGTACTTAAAAGCTTCGAAGCTCCCTCCTCCAGATTTTTTTTTTAGTATCAAAATTATACATAATGTTCTAATTAGTTCTGACTATAAATGTCTTTGTTCTCTTAGTTTTAAGAGTCATTTTGAGTGTTGGCTTTCTCCTTCACCCTTACCAGAGAAGAGATGATCTAGCGTCATTACTTAATGATAATATATTAATTTAAAAAAATAGATGAAAAAAATTAAAATCTTAAAAACATAATATGAATTTTTTTGTAACATACCGAAATTATATGAAACTTCGTTCTTATTGTGGTAGATTAAAAATATAATTCAAATATTATGCTTTTAATCTAATTTTAGCGTTAAATTTATTTTATCTAATATATATAAACCTAAAAAAATAGAAAAAGAACAATAGAATAAATCATAGTTTAGAAAAAACAATTTTTTTATAGATATTATTCCCGTTTCTATCTAATTCTACAACTATGTAATTAACTTTTAGAAAGTTATAGCCATTTCTTGTATTAACGAAACTTAATTATATATATATACTTGACATATGTAGAGGTAAATTAAATTTAAAATTATTGTGTAGGAACTCACGCCTCCCTGCAACGAGAGAATTAAAGATTTTTTATGTCTTGAAGAGGTAAAGTGACCGCTTTTAAGGAAGATTTTTTTTATAGATCTTTTATTATTGTTAGATATTTTTCATAGATATAAGATAAGCGTAAGAAAAAGATTGCTATAATCAACATTTTTACGACTATAAGTTTATTATAAAATGATTTATACTTGTTATATACTCAGTTATGTTGTCACGCTTCAATCTTAATCGCTGATAATTACACGACAGAAACATCTAATTCTAGAAAGGAAGGCGGAAGAAGTGTTTGACTATCTCACTTCACCTTCAAACCGTTCGAGCTGTTCTTCAAGGGTATATATTCCTTTGAGAAGACTCATCAACTAACAGTTTGATTGGGGAACTTTAATATATCTATGAATCGATTTTTATTATATTACTTTAAAAAGAAATATTATATATATTTTATCCACTTATATATATTTATATATATGTGGGATCCACGGCCCAACCCACTCAGCTATTAGCTATATATCTTTGTAAAGAATACTATATAAAGTGTTATTCTGAAATATTTATAAGATGAGGGGCTTTACAAAGATAATTTAACATTTTTAGTATTACAACGTTATATTACTCATTATTTTTTTTTCGAAAATGAGTTCCTGAAATATACCGATTTTAGGAACCGGAATGATTATGAGATAAATTTTATCAATGTAGTAGCTGTAATTGATAAATTAGTAGGTAATATGAAATAAGTTGTTTTAATTAGTAATTGATAAATTAGTAGATGGTATAAAATAAGTAATTATAAATTAATAATTGATAAATTAGCTGTAAATTAGCTAAAATATTAAAGTCTTTTTATAAAACCGAAATTATAATTTTGATTTCAATTCCTTTTATAAATACACCAAATCCAAGGTACAAAATTTAAACAATGTAAACTTCCAAATAGGTGTTTTATAGTGATTAAAACTCCAATGGTCAAAAATTAGCTATTTAGAGACCTAATTATAAACGTATTGTTTAGGTAGAAATTAAAACCTCCACAGACAATGAAAGAAAGCATAATAATTTTCGGTCAATAGTGGAAATAATTAAAGACTGCCTTGAATGTCACAGACCTTTTAAAAAAAGTAACCGACTCTGAGGTATAGTTGCATACTTGTCGAATTATTCGAAGAAATATAACCCTACAGCTTATTACATTGATATACAAGTAAATATCTGTAACATTGTTGATTAAAAAATATATATTTAGTTTAAGGTTTAGAGTATTGATTTAAAAATATTAATTTTTTTTCTTTAATAATTGTTCCAGGCATGGGCTTATGAAACTTTTTAAACTTAAAAAAAAATAGTGAACTGTAATGTTGAGCTCTGAAGGTCATGCTCATGTGAGCAGTAGCTCTGATGCAAAATAAAAAAGAATATATTTATGTAGCGTCATCACTTAGGTTAATCCAGAGTGAAAAAAATACAATCGTTTATTTTTGATAAAAATCGAAAGTAAATTATTTTTGAGAGAGGTTTACCAATACTTGTTCGTTGGTCGTTTTATGTTTCGGCATAAATTTCAGATGCACTTGTTTAATTACTCGTCATATGTATATGAAATTATGTATAATCGAGTGGTTAAAGCAGCGAGCACAACTATTAATGAATAATATGGTCGTATATTAAATGTGTTTGTATATTAATGTGGCTATTTAAAAAAAAAAATAATAAAACAGTTCAAGTAGCAAGAATTTCGAATTAATTCTAAGCAGAACGGGGACGATCCGCTAACGTCTGAGATTCCGCTCATTTTAAAATCACAACTCATTCTATTCAATGAGCATTAGATATGCCGCTTTGACTAAAAGCAGGACAGTGGACATAGTGGTGCCGCATCCTCGTCCCACGGTGTCGTGAGAAATGGGTTAGTACGGCGGCTATGCTTTCATCCAAGCGTTCATGCTTCACAGCACGTACACACATATGATTGTAGAATTTCAAAGCGTCAAAAACCTTTTTTCATTTCCCGAATTATTTAATGATAGTAATATTAACCCCACTAGAAAAAAATACCATATATATGGTATTGAATATTTGAAGGAAGGATGGTAAATATTTGTACAATTATATTAGCGAGTGATAAAATCTGAAACTAAGATTTTACAATGCCATAATAAAGCTCTGGTATAAGGCTGCGAGACCTGAGCTAAAGAAAGCATAATCGAGAGATCTGAACGGAAAGTATTCCGTACAATTACAGGAGCGATCGGGAATCTGAGCCTTAACACATTAGAAAAATTAACAATGAGCTGCTTGTAAGGACTAGTCAATCAATACCTCACTATATGAAGGCAAGGAAGTTGAGATGGGTTGGGGGGATGTGGATCGAAGCAATCCTTCAAGACGCTTCTACACAAAAATGTATGCCAGTATAGTAGGTAAGAGACCACGTGGAAGGCCAAAAAACAGATGGATAGACAGAATCAATAAAAACTGGAAAGAAATAGCCCAAGATAGACAGGCGTGGAGAAGGCTGATCAAGCAGCCAAAGATCAACAAGGTCTATAGAACCAATCGAAAAAAAAATAGTAAGTAATCCTCTCACTACACATGCACTACAAATTTATGGAATAAATAAACAAACACACATTAAACAATTACAATATTTACAATATAAACAACTACGACTTATCATCATGGTACATAAATAACAATACTTTAAATTCTGGCTTAAAAATTCCAATAGCCACTGAATACTACAAACTTTTTCATGAAAAATTTCAAGGACACCAAAACATACTGATAGCCTAATAGGGCAAATAGCCACGACTCTCATGCCTGAGAATACAAGGAGGAGACTAAAAGGAATGTAGATGAGAGACCTGCTAACATGATGTAAGAAAGGCCAGAGAAGGTGCAACTTATTTAATCAATATAACAGTCAAGCAATCTGCTGATTAACCAATTTGTATTTGATAGGTGTGGATATAAAACTACCTTTTGGAGAATAATTTCATCAACTTTTTCCTTAACTAATATTTTCAGCCATAAACTTTTAATCATTTTGATACCCAAATCCGCAAAATCAATTTTTTTTAAAAGGTCATTTCAAGAAAGTTAAAAACTATTATCTGTTGATGTCTAAGGAATAATTATGATGTGAATAAAATTAACCCTATAGATAAAATCCCTAAATTCATAAAAAGCAACAATTTTTGTTGTTGCTTCTTTTGAAAAAACTTTCACCTTTTCCAATAAACATATTTTTTATCCCTCTGCCGAATCTAAAACCCTTTATGAAAAACAAAAAAAAAAACTGGTTCCACTCCAGTTAGACAAACCAGAAAATCTAAAATCAATTAGAGATACACCAAAGTCATATCTCATTAAAGATGGAGTAGAAGAAGTTATGATAACAAGGTTGACAATCTTGCTCTTGAAACTAATGGCCGATTTTAAAGAGAAAATCCTTAATTATCCTCCTAGCTCCACATTGAAGTACTTACCAATATTTTTAATTTTTTTTATCTAATGTCAATTTATCAATAATATAATAAAACTTTTCAGAACTACTGTTGATTCACTACAAATATAATGATAATGAATTTAGTAGCTTGAACTTTTAAGGTATGGATTAGAAGAGTCATTAAATTTGATTGTTAATTAATATAATTTATATTTATCTATTTACAAGCAGAAATAGTGCAAGTACCCTGATCACAAAAGGTTCAGTGATTTATTTTCCTGACTGTGGAAATATTTAGCGCAGTGTGCCGGCAATAGGTCAAACAAGTCATATTGACCACAAGATGCAGTTAGTGCACGACTCAACTCCAATTGGTCGAATTCGACCTTTACCTCTTTGTTGCATTATGTTACAATAATATCTCTTCAAAGTTTCAAAGCGTGTCAACGTTGAGTAAACCTGAGAGTAATAGCTTTTGAAAGTGTTACTCACATCATTCCTCCTAGCTAATACGCCTACCTAACTTCTTTTATACGTCTTAATATTTACTCAATAATGGTGCGGTGCGGGTATCACTCGAATATCATATACAACCTAACTGAGAAATAATGAATTCATTGAGGCAATTAAGCTCCTTTGAATTCTTCTTTATAGTTTATACTAATTCATTTATTAATACTGCCAGCAAAGAGTAAAATGGTTCAGTACTTCAAAATAACAAAACAAGAGTACGTTAGAGGAAGCAAAATTCGTCATTTCAGACCTATCAGACTATTTGAATGAGGAAAAAACTAACTGACATTAAACTAAACTCAATTTTACATTGATATAACTAGTTTAGGGGCAGCAGTAGCAGCGTGGTAACGCCCCAGACTACCAATCCACAGGTTGTCGGATCGAATCCCGGTCTCACCCGGGCTTTTTTCAAGCACAAAATAATGCAAAACTCACTGACAACCTCCCGCCGGGCATTTGTGAGACCCGTAAGTGGGTGGCACTCACAAAAAATAGGCGTGGGAGTGAAGAACCCACCCTGCGAAAAATCCACGTCAAGAAACGTGCGATGTATTTCCTAATACTAGGAATATTACATCCTAATATTGGGAAATATATCGCGCGAGGACTTAGGCCACCATGGTCTGTTGCCCATAGAATAATAATAATAATAACGAGTTTAATTAAAAATGTTGGAACCATTTTCAAGACAATTGTAAAGGAAGAGATATAAAGCTAGCAAAATAAGTTGCAGTAGCTAACCTAGTCATAATCTAGTTGAAAAGCAAAATTTCAGTTATGTACAAAATGTCGTTATTGATCGAAATTTGTATACACATAGAGACCGTTTTGGGTTATTGGTGTTTTGAATTTTTAAAATCTAATCTGAAATTTTTCATGATACCAATATTTCACTTGACCATAAAGAGTGTCTCAGTATAAATGGCCACCATCCTCTTTCCGTAGCTCAACAAATTTTGTAATTTTGAATTGATTTTCACTCTCATGTGGTCTTTATTTTTAGAGTATTATTTAATTTAATTTTCTTACCTTATCCAGTCTTTTTGCACCATATCTAAATCTGGAATTTCCAATGAGATGGGGTAATTATTTTTTAATGGATTCTAATAGCAAATCAAATTTCAATATAAATTCATTTTTGTATACAATGTGTCTTAAAGGCGTAAATCGGTTTAGAATTGAAATTACATGCATTTAAATTTTATTTTCTATTACATTCTGTTAAAAAATTACCCTGTCCTATTGGAAATTTCAGAGTTAGATATGCTGGAAAAGATCTGGTACTGGATAAGGTCTGAAAAATAAAAATACTCTTAAAAGATTGAATAGCACATAAGAACTTGTAAAACGTGGAATGTGTTTTATTGATGAAGTGGTCATCAATAACTATGGAAGATTTTAATGGGCATAAAAGAAGGTCCGGGTTCGAAATGATGTTACGAGACTTGAGAAAGGAATAATATTCATGTTTGACAGTAATAATCGCAATATATTTCGCTAATGGCTGCTTATTGATGTACAAAACACTAAATTATGACTATATTTTTAAATTCTAGCGTTTCGAATGGCTTCTTGTTTAAGAGATCAAATATTAAAAATTATCAAGATTCAATTGAAGTCTCAATTATTTTAAACTCTGCTTAGAGCTATCTTTCAAACTTGTAACAAGGAAAAAGTAACAAGACAGCAATAAATAACTAGTTTAAAAAACATAGAAGTCGCTTAGTAGTAACCTTAAAAGGACACGACGCCTTGACGAGCTAGATGTCACAAATGACTGACATTCAATCTTCAGATCCACACCCGAATGATAGAGACAGTTTCTCGCTTGAGAAAGCAGTAATAGATTACAGATTTTACACCATGGCCAAACACCCTTTTTATACTACTGTAGTGTATGCTCAACGCATGAGTTCACTTATTTCTAGGATACCTCCTATAAACAAGAACCAGATTAATGTTACCAACTTGTGAATCAGTTCCGGGACGTCTACCTACCGCCTTCAATGAAATTCTCCTCTTGACCTTAAACTATCCACTCAAATATTTATATTAGCTCTAGAACCGTCCAGTATAAGTGTTCTCATCGAATTTATGGCGTTTCATAAAGT
Organism: Halyomorpha halys; assembly: GCF_000696795.3. Classification (NCBI taxonomy): domain Eukaryota; kingdom Metazoa; phylum Arthropoda; class Insecta; order Hemiptera; family Pentatomidae; genus Halyomorpha; species Halyomorpha halys. Next base: position 276,107 of record NW_027107180.1, read on the forward strand.
TCCATTAAAAGAAAAATATAGATAAAAATATATAAAACGTTTGGCCATAAAATTTAATTCTAAAACATCTGTACTCTGTAGGCAGGGTCCGAAACCGTTTTTAATTTTTCAATGTTCTTTACTAGAACAGTCGAAGTATTATTTTCAGTTTTACATAAATAGATAAATGATTGTTAGTTTTTTCTTTTATTTTATTTATTGATATTTACAACTGTATAAAAAAATACAACCAGTAAATTTGATCATAACGGCATAATGATATGATACAGGATGTAGAGAAACTACCCAGTAATAGAATTCTAAAAACAGTTTACAATATAAGGTCACGAGGCCATCTTCTTTTCAGGCTCCTCGGAGGATTGCCAGGAATGGAAGAGGAAGCAAGGGTTTGGGTGGTTAGGGAGTTTATTATGGAAGGAATAATATCGGGTTCGGGCTAGATCGGTTACATAAGGAACATTTAGGTCTTTATGGATAGTGAGGATTTTACGAAGGATTTTGGATTGTAAAGATTGGATACGAGAGGAATTCGAAGGTTTAGTGGAGCCCCAAAGCTCAACTCCGTATGTCCAGATGGGCCTTATTATTGTCATGTAGTTCAGTTTTTGAAATGAGTTGGAAGTTTAGACCGTTTGTCTAGTAAGTGCTGTAATAGTCGGAATCTGCGTGCAGTTTCCTGTCTTTTCAGTCTTGTATGAGGATTCCAGGTTAGTCGTTTGTCAAGATGTAGTCCAAGATAACAAATCTACAGGGGTAAGAGCCACATTAATAAAGGAGACTATAGGGTAAAGGTGATTTGAGGGCAGTCGGCAGGCTTACGACGAAGAGTAATTGTGATTTGTTGGGATTTATTTTTATCCTCCAATTTCGACACCATTCTTCGAGGATTGTGATATAGGACTGGAGAGTTTGGGATCCAATCAAAGGGTTATTACTAACTGTGAGCACACATGTGTCATCAGCATACGTGGTAAGGATAGTGTTAGGAGTTGTTGGTATGTCAGCTGTATAGATGGTGTAGAGTATGGGACCGAGAATGCTACCTTGAGGAACACCAGCGGATTGAAAGTAGAGGGATGAATAGGAACCATTGTGGTTTACTTGGAATAATCTATTAGTAAGAAAGGAACGGATGATGAGAAAATATTGTTTGTTAGTAAATAAGTAGTTCATTAAAAATTTGTCTTTGAATAAATTTTAAATTAATATAAATTTTTGTAAACATATAAATATATTGTGGGGTTAATTTTCAGCTAGCCACTACCATAGTGTAACTGTATGATAGTTACCTTGGTGACAGCATTTATTTTAGAGTCAGTAGTGTTGTATAAGGCTGATAGTATACGTAGTGGCAGATAGATTCTCTCTCCAGTTAAAGCCAATTTACACGGAAACACATTTCACCTGCTCTAGTTGAAAATGTATAATAGTTACCATCATACTAACTTTAGCTGTCGTGATAGTTCGACCGCACTAGGTATAGCGTGATAACTGCTCAAAAAAAAAAAAAATAGGAAAAATTATTAAACTTCATGTTTTAAGATTGGAAAGATAAAAATAAAACAATAATTGAAATTGAAAATTTTTAAATATAAGAATTTCGATTAAAATTAAAACAATAACCAATTTGCAATTGAAACTCTTTTGAAACAATAATTAATTGTTATTTTCAGTACCTGTATATAGGTTATTATTAATGACATTATGATATGTCTGTTATGAAATATTGCAGTATTTCTATTCAGTTACTTGAATATTATTGATGTGAGACGTACTATTTTTGATATCTGCAATTTATCATATTATTATTTATAAATGAATACGTTCTCAAATTTTCGGAACGTTGGCTGATTACGTAGTTATTAATTCCTATTTGAGATAATTAAGATTTTACAATGGAAACTTTTAATATTTTTCTACCATATCTGTTTCTTATATACTTACGTTGGAAAACTAAATACTTTTACTCTTCCCTGAGACTTCTCTTACACTTTAAAAAAAAAAGGAGATAAATAGTTCTTGCATTACATTAGATGGTGTACTATTGCGATACCCTACTCGCCAGTCATAACAAAAGAAGTTCCAAGAAACATGTCACTGTCGAAAATAAAAAGTCATGGACTTTCAAAGACTCTTCAAACATCACGCGTCCCTTCACTTCCCAAAGAGAATCAGTTGTTCATAAGACATTCCTTTACGTTTTGAATTTTTTTTATGGTGAGTAAAGAATCAATAAAACATATTTGATGAGTGTAAAACCGTTAGTTGTAATAAATATATTATTATCACCTGAAAGGCCAGAAAAACTGCCCGTATTTTCGGAGTTAACTTCCCCGAGAAAAAGTTTTTTAAAACTGCTTCTTTTCCATCAATAAATAAAAAAATATATATTCCAGCGAAATTTAGGAACTTGATAATAAGATAAAATTTGTCATTACGCTGGATGTTTGCAACCGAATTAGACTGTGTTGGAAATGGCATGTTTGTATAACAAAGGCAGAACAAATCGTTCGCAAAGCCTCAAAATCATTTGGAAATGCAAAGCTGCTCATTCAATTCTCAAATTCTTTATTGATAGAAAGATTTTTATTTCTTCAATCTATTTAAATATACTTAATGCCTGAATTTCATAAATAAAAAATGTACAATTAGTTTTCGACTACCTACTACTTCAGTCAATTTCTAAAACAATTATACAATATTAACTAAGACTAAATTTACCGAAAGTTCGTGTAATGACGTAATTTGATTTATTTAATTTGCCAAATTCCCACTTTTGGCTATTATAATTCAGCTTATATTTTCTGTTTCTTCGTAGTCGTGAGTCAGTTCTGTGGGTTTGGGAGTCCTCCGGGGGCACACCTAGCCTCATAAAGTGGGTACACTTAATTGGGTGAAAATCTGGCGGTGGAGCGTTATTCTGAACCAATCACCTCCTTGCACAACTGTTGGTCTGGTAACGGCACTTCCTTACAAAGTAATGCACCGCTGACTCTTCATGAGCTGTAGCGATAAGGATTTAATATGTTTTTATTTAATATTTATTATTATATTATTTAATATTTTATTTATAGTTCAGCTTGGGTCAGAGTTATGACAATAGAACCCTCATTTTCAAGAAGGAACCAAGAATTTTTTTTTCCTTTTTTGCCGTGTTTCGAAACTATCTATATCTAATAGTGAAACAGAAGAGTGGCGGGCCTCAGGTTCATGCTTTGAAATGAAAATACTTAAAAACTGAAGGGTTCAGCATATTAAACACAATTTCACCAAAATGTAGCTTGTATCTTTTATGCATGTAGAGCAACAATTATTCCATCATATAATCTCAGTTATCTTGGTAGTATAAGAAAAATTAAATTCATGAACAATAAATAATCAATGAACGAATAATTATAAAAATAAATGCATAATTCATAAATTCATTCGAAAAATAAATAATTAAATTCATGTGTCTTTTATTGATCTTGTTCCCTGCTTGCTATTGTTCAAGTTGCTTATAAATAATTTTAACTATTAGCCAGTTAATCGAGGTAAATTTTATAGTTTTTTCATTTCTCTAAAAGACTTTAAGTTGAGATCCTGTCTTAAAGGTGTCAAATGATGCATTTCCTCAATAAATATTTCACCATAACACATAAGCTAACATAAAAATTGATTTATAGGTACATAAATACATCCTTTAATTACATAAATATATCCCATTTATATGAAAAAATATTCAAAAGATGCATCATCTCTCCCTATAACGCATCATGTTATGAAAGATCTCACTCTAACCAGATCCCTCGTAATTTCTATTTAATCGTCAGAAAGTAAACCAGATCTCGCCAGTTTACCATAACTTGATCTTCCGCCTTTGATGACGTAGGATCGGACAAATTCTACTTCCTAATACGATCACTTCCTCAATGACGGCATCAGATGAGGATCACTTTTGGATTTAGATGGCTTTGGATGACTCTTCAACTCGGCATTGAAACATATATCCTTGATTTAAAACTGAAATAGTTTTCCACTTCGTTCCGGGTATTTATTTAAAACCAAACGTTTGAGGAGTATAAAGTAACTTTAAAGGAAAGAATGCTTTTAGGAACGTTTGAAGCGTGTGTCATGGCACGACGGAAACGGTATCACACGGTTGAGGCACGCGCCCTGACTCTCGCCTAGTAGACGCCTGTATTTTATTTAGGTACGTAAATCAGTAATTAAATAAGTAGTTATTTCGTTATTAGTCAATTAGGTATGTATATGTACAAAAAACCAATAGCCAATTTAAATCGGCGGTAAACTTACCTAATTTTTCTAATTACTTACGAATGAATCAAAACCAATTCACCGAAATACAGAGGATGAAATTACAATCTATTGATTGTATGAGAAAGAGTTGATTGGCATCAAAGAAAAACTTGAGATAAGTACTATTAGATATGCTATTGCTACGACCTAACCTTATGTATATTAGCTTATTTATATCTTTATAAAGAATACATTTTTTTTATTATTTATTCCTATTTACAACTATACATTATAATAAATTTAGTAAATTTAATCTCAGTCAATATGGAATGTACAAGCGTGTAGAGAAACTACTCATTAGCAGGTCTCATGGCCATCTTCTTTTCAGGAGCTTCGAAGGATCGTCAGAAATAGAAAAGGAAACAAGGTTAGAAACTAGTGGGTTTGGGAGGTTACGAAGTTTATAATGGAAGGAATGATATCTGGTTCGGGCTAGATCGGTTACATACGGAACATTAAGGTCTTTACGCATGATTTTATTTGTGACAAAGTCAGGAGCATTGAGGATTTTACGAAGAATTTTGGATTGTAAAGATTGGATACGAGAGGAATTTAAAGGTTTAGTGGAGCCCTAAAGCTCAACAGCGTATGTCCAGATTGGCCTTATTACAGTCATGTAGACCAGTCTTTTATAATGTGTTGGAAGTTTAGACCGTTTGTATAGTAAGTGCTGTAATAGTCGAGATCGACGTGCAGTTTCCTGTCTTTTCAGTCTTGTGTAATGATTCCAGGATAGTCGTTTGTCCAGATGTAGTCCAAGGTAGCGGATCTGTTCGACAGGAGTAAGATCAACATTAATAAAGGAGACTATAGGGTAAAGGTGATTTGTTAGGATTTGTTGGGATCTATTTTAATCCTCTAATTACGACATCATTCTTCGAGGGCATGATAATTAAAGGGTTATTATTAACAGTTAGCAGACGTGTGTCATCTGCATACGTGGTTTGGATAGTGTTAGGATTGGTTGGGATGTCATCTGTATAGACGGTGGCACCGGGGAAACTACCTTGAGGAACACCAGCGGACTGAGGATAGAGGACTGAATAGGAAACATTGTGGTTTACTTGGAATAATCTATCGATGAGAAAGAATGTAGGAATCTACGGAATTTGTAAAGCAGTCCCTGGTGCCAGACTCGGCATCCAAACTGGTGATCAGAGATTATATGCTTGGAATATAGGATGGGGTACAGGCGTTTTAAGATTAAATTTAAATTTATTATAAAACATTGTTGGAACTAACTAATAAACATAAGGATATTTAAAAAAATCAGGTTTACTATATACAATTTTATTTAGAAATAAGTTCTACAGACACTTGACGCGTGTGATGCCTGGTAATGTTTCAACTATGGCGATTTAACAATCCTGGACATCAATAAACTTTTAAAGATTTATTCTTTATTGTAAAATACAATATTGCATCAACATTGAAACAAACCTCTTACAAACCAGGGATAATTCTGCTAAATGCTGAAGTTACTTCATATCATAAGCCTGATAATTGTTCTGTCTTTCTGGCCCTTAGGCTATATATACATATATAAGAAGAAGACGAGGAAGAAATGTTAGACTGTTAGGGGGAAACCTTGTCCAATCAAATTTTTTATAGATAAGTGGTAGGATAATTCATCTAATTGCGTATCTTAAAACTATTAGGAAGAGGTTTTAGGATAACCAATGAGTTGTCTTATCAGAAAAGGTAGAGGGAGAAGTAGGTGTGGTCCAGAAGTAGGGGAGAGATATTGAGTGTGTGGGAACATTACCCTGTCCACCTATTTTACATATTAAGTTGTATGAAAGATTTTGGTGTCAGGTTGAATAAAATTATGCCCCTGCCTAATGCCATTTTTTACTTTCAGTAGTGGATAAAATTGAAATGCGTACAAAGAAAAGATGATTTCCTTTAATCCCAAAGCGGTCAGTTAGGCCAACCTTACTAGGCCAAATATTCTTAGAACAACTATATAGTTTACAAAAATAGCCGTTGACAACTGTTTATAATAATAGCTGTTAAATACAATTAATAACAATGACGTTTCTAAACTTTCGCAACGTATTTGTTGTGTCGTACGTGGCGCTTTGCGTTGTGTCGAAGTGTCAATACTCACTATGTTATTTATTTTTATGTATAACAAAATCTTGGGCAGTACCAAAGCGTATGGCAATATAGGTTCATTTTAAAATTTCCCCTATATTTTATCTTGGTTTTATTATTATTTTAAATAGTTATTTGAACAAAATTATGTTATTATATGTATATGTTTTTTATGTTTCCGAATACTACGGATACGTTTCCGGAGTTCTTCCCATCAATTAAATCAAATTCAAACAATTTTATTAACAAAATATTTCAAAAATCCTTAAAAAAAATATATAACCTCAATTGAATAAGAAAAACAGTAGAAAGTAGGAGAACTATATATGTCACTATACTTTCCCCGATAGTTTACACCAAGGCCATCTAGCACGCAGCATACTGAACCGACATCATTAATGTCTACCAATGTTGGCCGATAAGATCTGAATAAATTAGCCGGAATCAGATACGGTCAGTTTGGCTGTCAGACATCCAATCCAGAAGTGAGGCAAATATATATAATATTAGATTGGTAATAATAAGGTGAAACTTGATTAGCACATGACCAAATAAAACTTATCTCAGCAATCAAAGTGTCATAAACCTCTTCAAGATTAGATTACACCAATAATACTATTATAGCACCTATATCCAGTATTTAAATTATAAATTAACATTATAGCGTAATAATAATAATATTAAAGGCTTAGCGAACCCGAAGGTTCGATACCGATACCAGCAATCATACATACATGCATCTACATACATCCTTCCAGTGACGCCCCTCCAAACCCATACCTATTCAATCAGTTTTAATAAATCCTCCCAACTACGTTTCGGTCTACCCCTCGTTTACCAATCGGTTTAGTGTTTCTTAACATTGTAGGGATCCGCTCGTTAATAAGCTCTACAACTTTACACACCCATTTTATGCGCCACAATGCTGTAACCTGAGCTATATTTACCGGGTGCAGTTCCCTTAATTCAGTGTTGTGTAGCCATCTAAATTCTTTCGTTAATTTATCATTTTTCCGTCCCAATATTTTAGGTAATATTTTCGAAAAACTTAAGGTGTTGGTCAACAGGCCATGTCTCGCACCCATAAAGAATAGTGTGAAGTATAATAGTTTTGTAAATTCTAATTTTTAAGTTTTTGAAAAGAAGGCGCGAGCAAACCAGTTTTGAAATTTAAAAATAACCAGCGTTTACCCCTTTCAACCTAACTTTTATTTCCTCATTAATTTTTTTTTCCAGTTACCGTAGAACCTAAATACTTAAATCTATTTACTTGTTCAAATATATTTCCTCCGCATATCTATAGCACCGAAATTTCTCTCTTTTCTACTAGTTTAGATACCATATATTTTGTTTTATCCCTATTTATTTCAAGACCTAGTTCAACATTAGTTAGAGTTCAACATCGAAGTTGTATTTTGTTTCATAGTTTCCTCGTCTTCACTCTAAATTAACATTATGCCTAATCTATAACATATTACTCAAATTTCAAACACTTTCAACTATCGCTGTGGTATTCTGGTAAATGTAATTAAAATTTTTTTTCAGCCAAGACTCCCATTGGAGTCCTATATTGCCTGACCATGGTTGGGGGTCAAATTCTTTATTTTGTGGGACCGCCACAAAATGTTATGATCTCCTTTGAAATTTTATGTTTTATCAATAATTGACGAACATACTCGCTATAAGTGTCGCGCTTAAAAGGAAGATAAGGGCGTACCCCCATTTCCACGTAGGGAGGGAGTACATGACGTACTTCTTACTTCTTTAAACCTTTCTTTCTGCCTCAAATTAATGATTTACAAGAGTATTAACATTATTAATACTCTAGCTAGCTCTACTCTATGGAGCACCTATGCTGACCAATGTAGCACATTCAACGACCAAGGGGCTCCAACCATTTCAGAGCGGTATACTGAGGCGTACAGTGAGAAATTCTTCACTTCAAAGAGCATAGACGGTCGACATACATACGACGCTCGAACTACTGACTGTGAAAGAGTTTATATCGAGGAGGCATTTCATATATTTTACAGCCTCCAGTACTGTACGATCCCATTATTTAGGACACTGACACCGACAGGACGGCCACAAAGGTGGCAGACTCAGACTCGACTGAGGACTAATAACTAACTGACTACAGACCTGAGGAAATCTGATCGGTACCATCATCAGGCAGCAGACTCAACCTATTTCCCAATTTCCGGGCGTATACCTTTCCTCATTCCGCTCTTACAATGTATGCAGAGATATCACCCATTATAGTTACCTACACCTTACATACTTGGAGAAAAAGAAATAAAAGTGGGAGTAGCGTTTTTCAATTTTACCCACTTTTTCAATATTGCTTGATTTAGCTTGTATTCTAGCTTAAGTTAACTTTACTAAATTCTTCCCGTTTTAAATAAATGAAAAATACAAAGGGAAATAAATCATCTGGAAAGGACAATTCGTATGGCCAACTCAATCCCAAGAAATGTTCTCCTCAATATAAACAACTCTGGCTCACGCTCCGTCGACATTAAAACCGGATAAGAATAATGAATTACGAATAACCATCTTACTGGGTCAACTTTTTCGAAACCGGCTTTACATTGTTTGTTTTCGAAAAAGTACAGCTGGGTTCCCCTCGAAAAAGCCTTGTGTCCCACAGGTCGGGAACCACTGAGCAGAAAAAAGAGCTTCACGAAATTCGACTCACTGAGTAAGGAGGCTACCGAGGCACAGCTATACGTCTTTCCTTTCTACTTTCGTCTTCCTCAGAGGAAAATCATTTCAATATGATCCATTCCTGTTTGAATAGACAATTTTGGTAGGAAATAACTGTAATGACAACAATATGATTTAACCTTAAAAGTGTTAAATCATATAAAATCTAAAATCAATTTTATTTATTCATTTTTTACAAAATATTCAATATTAAAAAAAAAATTATATTTTCATTTCTATAGATTTTAAAGAAGTTGCCACCACTTTTTGTATCTTTTTCTCTATCCTTGCTTAGCTATTTCTGGTGTATAGGAAGGTTAATCTGCAGCTATTTCACCCAATGTGGAAAGATTTTCAATTATTCCATTTGTCTGCCACGAAAGCAAATTTTAATCCGGCCGATTAATATAGTTCGAATATGGTCTAACTTGCACCTGCAATGGACTTTATAGTCCAATTTTTATCTTCTTATTTATTTTTTTGCTTCCTTCCTAACCCATTGAGCAAATAATGTTTCAAAAAGCAAACAGTTTGTCAAACTGGGAGAAGGAGGTTGATTCTAGTCCAGTAATTTATCATTTTTTTTTTTTTTTTTTTTTTTAGTGGGTACTATCTTTGAAAATCGGACACGTCTAAAAAAAGTTCGTAATCTGTCAAGGGTTCTTTCCCGAAAACCGTATCTAAGACCTGATGGACACCCTTTAGTCCCACAAAAAATATAACCTTTGATAAAGTACAGTCCATCCAAAATCTATGATGACTCATAATGCAGGCCGCAATCAGACAGTGAAATATTAAATGGATTCGCAGTTTCACCGCTCAAAGTCATCCTCAAATACTTTCTATGGTGGCTCTCTCTCACGTCCGATCTTGTTTCTTTCACTGGTTCGCTTTCCCGGCTTCCGCCTTTGCTCATCCGTCGCGGCTGGCTCTTCATTACCCCCCCCCCCAATTCCTTGATAAGCCTTAGCGATTCCCAGGCGGGCCACTTACCCACAAGCACGTCATGGACCACAATTGGTAATCAGAGGCACACTTTTACCCACTGACGCGTGAATGGATCCGCTCACTAGCCTCTCATGACCGGGTGATCCCATAACAATTTGTTTGTTGTGAGTGATGTAACAAGCTTCAATACCCTTTAACAAGACTTGTCTCGAAAAAGATAATAAATCATCTTTGGAGATTGTCATTAATTTTCGATTAGTGACCTGATTTTATCTTCAAATATCATACACAACCAAATATAAAAATATATTGATAAATGTATCTTATCCATATATCCTTTCTTGCATAGATACATCAAGGGACTTTTTAAACTCGTTTGTCAATTTTTATCTATTAAAAACATTACAATAAAATTTTCAACTTATTTTAATACAAATATCAAACGATTTCATGTTAAAAATTTTATTAAATTTGTCCATCCCAAGGTACGCTTGCCCTCTTGGTTTCGGAATAGGAACGCGTTCTGCCAATAAGTTTTTAAAAATGTTGGGTGCCACGGCTCTGAATCAAAGACTATGAGCCCGAGGTAGAAATCATTCCGAATTTCAAAATTATGATTTTCTGTTGTAATTAATCAATACAAGAGAGGTTGCTTATTTATTCATTAAATATTTGATTTTCGTATTTTTTTTTCTATTGAATTCGAATGGACTGTAAATAATTAATTTTATAATTAAATGAAAAAATAATTGTCTTCCTTTTTTTTCTAACATGAAGAGAAAGCATATTACTTAGGAATAATAACTATTTAAGATGATTAATGCTTTCTCCTAGTTAGACAAATATAGTATTATTAACATTGTCTATCTGAAATTACATAATGAAAAATAATTTATCGTCTTTAGCCAAGACTTAATTCCAGTACTTTATATTATAAAGAACGTTGGTTATTACGTATGAACTTTCTCAGAAGCGTTTTAACCACAATTAACATTAATATTGGATTATTTCATTTACCTACTTTCTTTTATAATAGTTTATTAAATTTTTTTAACACTTTTTCAATGTTACTCCATTTAATTTTTTTTTTTAATGCTTTCCTACACGTATTAGTAAATGTTTTAAAGGCGGGACCTAATTCTGGGTTCAAGGTGGCTGGAAAAGGAGGGATGGTAATTTTATTTTGTAATAAAGTTGAATGTCACCTTAAACATTATAATGCATTTTTAGACTATAATATCACTATAATAAAACAGGACTGTAGTTTGTAACATCTCACTCATTAACTTATGGATCAATGTGTCTAAAAATCTATAATTAATATTGTTTTGATATTTTAAAAAAAATATGATGAAATGGTCAGGGGTACAGTCACAAGAAAATAAAAAATAGTTAACAACTATTTATTTTCAGACGTTTCGCCCCACGTTGTAGAGCTCCATCAGGATCGAGGTGACAGTTTCAATTGACCTCATCACAATAAGTTCACTAGCTATTGATTTTTATCATGAAATGTTGCTTTTTGAAAATTGTATCTCGGAACTATTGAACGTAAATAGCTCTGCTAATGCTCACATTTTAGTAAATTTACTCTACTTAAAATGATTTTTTCTCAGGTGTTCTCATCTTATGAGTAGTTCCAAAGTTTCAAATTTACTGAGCTCAAAATGAAACAGTCATCAATTTGTATTAACCTAAATTATACTTGGTAGACTCATCAATTTTGGCTAGTAATTACGCATAGTTTTCATTAAAGCAATAAAAAATTGGGGTGAAATAACATTTTTTTTCACTTCTTGGGGTCTTGTACAAGTTATTACATATACCTATGATGCCCAAGGTGATTCTTGTGATTCACACACTGAGTCTACCTGACATTTATCTGTAAAGCTGATGACATCTAGATGCAACTGACATTCACTTGCATATAATGACCTGCATAATTCAATTTCCACGTTGCGGTATCGTGCCTGTGGTAATCAATTTAATAAATAATAAGTCACGTTCTTTCTATTATTATTCTGGTAGCACTTTTTCTTTTCTATTTTACTAACGGTAACATGATATGAAGATCATTTATTAAACATACCGCAAGTTTACTGGAACTTTGACTGGTTTCTACATTCCAAAGTTGGAGAACATTAAACTTACGTCTCTCATTAAGCAAACATGTCAATACTTGCCGGGCATAAACATATATCTATATTCTTTTTAAAACAATTTTGATCTCTTTTCTCTCAACTTTATTCTT